>NC_052350.1:3327060-3332791 GCF_009727055.1 Benincasa hispida | reverse complement strand
GTCGGAGAGCACCGGACCTTTGCAAAAAGAGTTGAGACAGCAGATCTGACAAACGGCGAGCTGACCACGATGCCGGTGACCCACTTCTACGACCAACCCATCGAAAGAAACCTGCTGGAGAACACCCAACTACAAAACCAAAACCCACGCGACCAGCAGGAGAATAACCCACCGAAAGAAACCCGTCGGAGAACACCCAACCGCACAACCAAATCCCACGCGACTAGCCGGAGAACACCCAACCCACAGGACCAATCGGACAACCAATACAACCCCACCTGAAGCCGGATAACCAACGCAATCCCACTTGAATCTGAACAACCAACGTAACCCCCTCCCCCCAAGCTCAGAGCACCAGTGATGACAACCCCACCTGATGGCAACGACCGAGCAACTAGCTAAGAGAGGAGAGAGTTTGTTTGGGTAAGAGTTGGTCGAGGGTTTTCAATTTTGGTAAAGTGAGAGCGGTGCGAGCTGAGAGAAGATCATGAGCGAGGGAAATGAAAATTTGATAAAATTAAAAAAAATAAAAAAATCACGGGAGGCGTTTAATGTCGGTTTTAAATTGACATTGTAGGCCATCTTCAATGTCGGTTTAAAACCGACATTAAAAATCCAGTTTTTTAACCGACATTATACATCCGTAATACTATTTTCAACCGATAGGCCCAAAATTGTTATAGTAAAGCAAGCATCACATGATAATTCATTAGATTGAAGAATCTTTTGGTTCTTCAATGAGTATCCATTTGAATTCTCAATAATTCTCCTCATCATTATAGATCTTGGATGACCCAATTGGTCATGCCAATTTGTAAATATGTCTAAAATATGAACTTTAGGTTCATTGTTGTATATGTTTCAATTACTCGTATATGAGTATAATACAATCCAGAAGATAAAGCAGGCAACACTTCCAATATACGTTTTTCATTTGTGACAGTGAATATGATATATAGATATTCCACATTATTCTTACTGTCAGTCTCAATATGATAAGCATTGCAACGTGTATCTTTAAAACTTAGAAGATTTCTATTGATTGACTAGAGAACAATGCATTGTCAATTGTAAATTTTGTTCCTCTAGGAAAAATAATATTTGCTTTTCTAAAACATTCGATCAAATTTGCAGAACCTGATATTGTATTTAATTTTGCTTTCAGCATTGTCAATTTGGAAAATTATTTTTTATTTGTGCCTTTCGTCACCACTTTGTGGAAAATCGTTAGGTATTGTATGTGTAGTTGCACTGTTTGCCAGACATAGATCTTCTTTGCTCTTTTTTCAAACACCCAACATTTAAAAATGATCCATGTTTCTTCATTAAATGAAAATAATTGCAATAAGAAAAACAACACTTAAAATATACAAAAGTTACTAAAAAAAATGAAGATAGCTAAAAGAAAACCACAACATTAAGTCTAGATATTCTCAAAGTCAAAAGAAACACTTGATGTGCCACCAGCTGTGTCAATCTTCTCTTGAGATTCAAAGAAGTCCACCACATCCAAATTTGTCATATGAGATGGGTCAAATATGTCATTATCCTGGTATGCAAATTTTGCTTTCACATTTTTCTCTTTTTCATTTAGGGAGGCTTGATAGAGGTCAACTAAGTGTTTTGACGTACGACAAGTATGTGACCAATGCCCAGTCATTCCGCATCAGAAGCATTTATTTTCAACACTCTTTGGACTTTTATCTTTTGGAGCTTTTCCTTTGTGATTATCATTTTGTGTGATTCTTTCGAAATTTAAATGATTAGAACGACCACCACAAAAATAATAATTATTTCTTCCTCTGCCACGGTCACGACCTCGACCACGACCACAACTTCAACCACGATTATTATTAAAATTCACAGCATTCATT
Source organism: Benincasa hispida (assembly GCF_009727055.1). Classification (NCBI taxonomy): domain Eukaryota; kingdom Viridiplantae; phylum Streptophyta; class Magnoliopsida; order Cucurbitales; family Cucurbitaceae; genus Benincasa; species Benincasa hispida. Next base: position 3,330,917 of record NC_052350.1, on the reverse strand, counting down.
TCAGGGAATGATGTTGTTCCGATTGGTCGAGATTCATGATTTTTCATCAATAACTTGTTATATTGTTCGGCCACGAGAAGACATGAAATTAATTTCGAATACTGTTTAAAACCTTTCTCTCGATATTGCTGCTGCAAGAGCATATTCGAGACATAAAATGTAGAAAATGTGTTCTCTAACATATCAGCTTCAGTAATTTTCTCTCCGCATATCAACAATTTTGAATTGATTTTAAATTATGCGGAGTTGTAATCACTTACTGATTTGAAATCTTGTAGTCTCAAGTGCATCCACTCATAACGAGCTTTAGGAAGAATAACTGTTTTTTGATGATCATACATGTTTCTTAAATTTTTCACAAGATACAGGGATTTTTTATGGTAAGATACTCCATTTTCAATCCCTCGTGGAGATGATGACGAAGGAAAATCATAGCTTATGCTTTGTCCTTACTGGATGTCATATTTTCTTCTTTAATTGTTTCTCCCAAGTTCATAGCATCCAGACAAATTTTGGTATCGAGCACCCATGACAAATAATTATTGTCATTAATGTCAAAGGCTGCGAATTCTAATTTTGTAAGGTTTGTCATGACAACACCATCAAAATATTATATTTATATTAGAAATTTAATATGTACTAAATATGCAAAATAACATTTAATTTATTAATTATAACGAAGAGGGAAAAACCAACATACCTTTAGAACCCACCTTTAGGGAAGAAAATGACAGAAGCTCGTGCTGATAATGTATTATGAAAATTGAGGAGCACAACGAGAATACAAATATGAAAAATATAATATAATAATATTTTATATAATAACAATAAATAAATAAAAACTAAAATTAGAAAATAAAATAACTAAAACATAAAATAATCAAAAGCATGAAATTGGATAATATGGAAATTGGTAGAAGTAAATTCTCACCAATGTAGGTGTGTTCTTAAGATCCACAAAATGTCACTATTTATAGGTAAAGTGGCAAGTAAGATGTGGACTTACATAGACACCAAACATGAATAACTACATGACACATGGACAATGATATATGGCCTTTGGGACACTAAGCAATGAACATCTATTTTCTATTATAATATTCATAATATTATCAATGAAAAAAGTTAGCTAATGTATTTTTATTTATACTTCTCATCTTATCATTTTTTTTAAAAGAAAATCTTATATCTAATACAAAGAGAGAAATTTTGTTTTAGTTTTTAGATTATCGAATTTCTTTTTCTAAATTAATTAAGTTATCGAATTAAAATGTTAAAATTCAAGTATTGTAACATATATAATGCAATAATTTTTATTCTAATGTTATCATATATATACTGTGAAGTCACAATAAATGATGAATTATTTCACTGTAGTAATTACTATTTTGCAATTAAATCCTCTATTAAATCCAATTAGTATTTATTTTATTCTATCTCGAGGAGTCACATCCCATGAACATTGATTACACTTATTGGACCTAAGGCTTATTTTTTAAAATATAAAATTATTTTGTAAACTAAAAATGAAAAAGCCACATCCACTTGTTTTCAAATGGACAAACATTCGAAAAGTCACAATCATTTGACAAAGGACAAAATGAAAATTTATGAAAAATGTAGGGATAAAAGGGACATGTAAAGATTCTTCCTATATAGCTCTTTTTAATATAGTATAGATAAATCTACCTCTACTTGAAAGGTTTAATAAAAGTCAATGGTAAAATTATAATTTAAAAATGAACAAGAACATTTAAATGACAAATTTTAGGAGTACTTTTGTAATTTAGCTCTTATTTTTTGAATGAGGACTAATGAAAATTATTCATTAAAAGCATTGAAACTATATATTGCACATTTAAATGCAGATAAATTAGAAGTAAAATAAATTTATGGGAAAAATAACCGAATTTGACACTAACAAACGTTGAAAGTTGCATCCATTTCAACTCTAAATTTTCAATTTCATCAAATTCGACCTAATTTTAAATAAGTATTTTGATATCTATCTTCTGTTCCATTTTCACTATTTCGCTAAATAATTTTGAAAAAAAAAAGTGAAAATCTTCATAACCTGATAATTAATTGAATAATTATTGTACTGCATGATAAAAATTTTTGCCATACTTTTAATATGTCACACAAATAAATAATTGGAATGGTTGTATATATGATAAAATGAGCTAAATTAATGACAAAAATATCCTAACTTCAAATTATTTGCAAAAATTTATGTGAAAATTCTAAATAGCCCCCAACATAAGAGGTTGTTTGGGATGCTGAGTTGAGTTATGAAATCTGAAGTTAATGTGTATCTTCAGTCAAGAAGTCTGTGCTTGCACGATAGAGTGTGTTTAGTCTGGAGTTAGAAAGTTTGAGTTTAAGGTGCATAGTTGATTTATTAAGTCAAAGATGCATTTTGTTCAATTTTTCAATTGCACACATATTTTTCCAAAATTTCAATACTCAATTGATACTTCACATATATATTACAATTTTTTTACATTTAACAACTGTACTTGAGGTGGATAAAGTATGTTATACAAACAACAAAATTAGAATATATGTTCACATTTGCTGAATGTATGAGCAAACTATACGAGAAAAAAGTAGGCCATCCTTTAAGGCTATTTATAGCATCTTATGTCAAATTGAAGTTTATGGCTTATTATACACGTATGTTGGTGTTGAAAATGTGATAAAAGTTCCAAAATAAAAAAATGATCATGCTTATATAAGGGTCTAGGAAAAAAATGTTCTTCAAAATGTCATTTGCATTTAAACATCTTTTATAAAAACTATTTAAAATAATAAAAAAAAAACCTCAAAGTGTTTCTACTAATATTAAATTGCTATATAAGATGACTATTAAACACTATGAACTAATAATTTCAATTTTGATTTTAAAAAACCCTTTCATCAGCCAAGTTATGATTATTATTCTTTGGTATAGGATAGACTGTGTAGGTTTTCATAACATTAGTACATCAGAGTTAGTTAATAGAGATGATTGATAGAGTTGATGGTCGGAGTTAGAGGGTTATTTATGCTGTACAGCTGTTTAGAATATTGTTGATTACCTTCTTTGTAATGCAGATTTCTATTATCTTTGGCCTCAAAAGCTTTACTAATATATATTCATTGCTTCAAATGTTGCAATATACAAATCCTTTGTTTTTCTAATATTTAAAACAATCAGAAACTAAACTAGTTTATATAAAAAACGACTACAGAAAAAAATCAGTTGAATAAAAAAATGCAGGCGTAAAAAAAGAAAGAAAAAGAAAAAACGAAATTGTGAAGACCCTGTTAGTATGACTCTAGGCATTGTGATAAACTAAGAAACTTAAGCGCGGAGTTTGGCCTAAACTAACATTTAAGTTGAAGATGCAAGTTGTCAAAATAATCAACTTAGTATTCATATCCCACCAACCTTATACAAAATCGATGGTTAAATAACTCAACATCCACAAACTCCAACATTGGTTCACTAAATTGATTGTACACATTTATCGAGGAATACTTTAACTTTACCTCTTATCTCTCAACTTTCCTCCAATTCTTCTATAGACTCCACCATCAGTCGCTCTCAGACAACCACTTCACAATTGATAACAGACGATGGTCAACATGCTTTGACAACCACCCTCCGTGACACTAAATCAGAATCATCTGCTCAGCCGCCCATTACACAACTACTTACTGACTACGCCTATGTACCTATGGTGATAGCCCAAACTTTACAACTATCTCTAATGTTCCAACTTCAACAACTTACACCTTCGAATGTCTAACATTCAATTCCTAACAACTATCCACATCTAACGGGCCAAACTTTGACAACTATCTCCTTCGTA
>NC_052350.1:3325201-3326427 GCF_009727055.1 Benincasa hispida | reverse complement strand
CTTCTTTGAGCTCCATGAGAAAACACTAGAGCCAAGAGTAAAACAATAGCCTGAAGTGCTCGTCATATCATCAATGGAACCTCCCCAGTCACTGTCAGAAAAACCAACCAACTTGAACTCCTTGCTTCTTGTGAACTTGATACCAAAATCACTTGTGCTTTACATATCGTATCAGTCTTTTAGTAGCCTTGAGATGTAATTCGCTCGCACAATGCATAAATTGAGACAAAATACTTACAACATTCAAAATGTCTGGCCTTGTTGCTATGAGATACATCAAGCAACTAATCAAACTTCTAAAATATCCTTCACCAACTTTGATAGCACCATCTTCTTTGCATAACTTCTCCTTTTGATTCATTGGAGTTCTTGCCGCCTTGCATTCATCCATTTGAAACTTCTCCAATATTTCCTTTACATATTTTTTCTGGTATATGAAAATTTCATCTTGCCCTTGCTTAATCTCCATGTCAAAGAAGTATGACATGAACCCCAGATCTGTCATTTCAAACGTCTTCATCATCTCTTGTTGGAAATTCTGATTATGATCTGTGTTGTTTCCTGTAACTAGCAAGTCATTAACATACAATGAAACTATAAGAATGTCAGTACTATTGAGCTTAACATACAAGATTGTTTCTGATAGACTTTTCACAAACCTAAGTTTAGCAAATATTCATCAATTTTGCTGTACCAAGCTTTTGGAGCTTGTTTTAGTCCATAGAGAGCCTTCTTGAGAAGATAAACCTTATCTTCTTCATTTTCCTTAAAAAATCCTTGGGGTTGTTTAACATAAATTTCTTCTTGTAGGAAACCATTTAAAAAAGCTGATTTGACATCCAACTGAAAAACTTTCCAGGCCTTTTGTGCAACTATTGTGAGCAATAACCTGATTGTGTCTAATCTAGCAACAGGAGCAAAAGTGTCAGAGTAATCAACACCAAAGATTTGAGCATACCCTTTAACCACAAGTCTGGCTTTATGTTTGTTGATCAAGCCATCGGCATTAAACTTGGTTCTAAATATCCACTTCACACCAATTACCTTCCTGCCTTGAGGTCTATCTATAAGGATCCAAGTCTTGTTCTTCTTTATCATTGGCATCTCCTCCTCCATTACAACCATCCACCTTTGATCCTTTTTTGCTTCTGCATAGTTAGCAGGTTCACACATAGCAACATTGCATCTTTCATAAACATCTGAGAGTAACCTTGCTCCACTCACAG
>NC_052350.1:3320599-3322624 GCF_009727055.1 Benincasa hispida | reverse complement strand
ATTTTCTTGTCTTTTTCTCCTTCCATAATTTAATCTGTGCCGTGGTAGGAATGTTTGGGAGGTCAGGAATTTCATAATCCTCTTCCACAGCTTCCCAAATATCCAAAGCTTCCATATATGCCTTCATATGAACTGCCCAAACCTGGTAGTTGTCTCCATCAAACACTAGTGGAGAAATTGAAGGGAACTTGCTTGAATATCCATGACACAAAAAACACTCACTCAAAGATCCCTCAAGAATGAGGCTCTGATACCAATTGTTGTTTTAATATGAGAAAAACAAAGGATTCTGTTATTGCAAAGTTGAAACAATGAATTATGTAGTAAAACTTGTTAAGCCAAAGACAATAGAAATCTGCATTACAAAGATGAACATAACAATATTTAAAGCTTAACATAACAACCCTCTAACAAAAAGTTCTATACTTGCTCCACAATTATAGAGCATGAATAATAAAATAACTAATCCCTAAAAATAGGAACAACCTTTGACACAATCAATTGGACTTATTTCAGTCCTAAAGCATTTTCTTAACCGTTTCTTATCAACAAATCGAGGTTATAATTAGCTCACAACCTTAATCAAAGTGTGGAGATTAGATAGTTTTTGTTTGAACACACTGTCTAGCTTTCTTAATTTTTGCACACAATGGATTAAAAAGGGTAATGCTTAAAATAATCATTTTACAGACACATAAGCAAGCTAAAACCTAAAATCCAACCGGAAATAGGTAAGATAACTCAATAATAAGAAAGGTTGAACGTAACGACCTGACCCTCTAGGACTTAAGTTAGGCCGTTACTAAATACATGCATGCATAGAACTCAAAACGCACTCAGTTGTGGCGAAATAAATGCTAATTAAATAAGGTAAGTCCAAAAGTCTTTCATTAAATTCAAATACTAAAACAATAGTAAGATACCCATAAATCATAAAGGACAATAAATAAGTCTAAAAAACAATTCTTAAAAGTAAGTTTTAAGCATCAAAACTAAAAGTTAAGAGGAACATGAAAATAACTTTAAATCTCATGAACGGAAGCGTAAAAACTAGTCCCAGTGGCTCGATCACAAATTCTGCTTGTCCATCATCGGTGCATCTCTACCCTTTACCTGAAACAACAACATGAGAAAGAATGAGTATAAAATACTCAGTAAGTAACCCCACTACTGGGGTCAGGCTAGGCATCTATGTCCTCTAGATACCCACCTCTGGTGAAACATATAAATTGCTCTAGTCCTTATGGGTCACATATACACATGAAACAAGAAGGGGGACTGAATCCTATCCTACTGTAGTTAAGTATGTCCACTACCTCTAGTAAGTCCCGTAGGACCCACAACCTCTGGTGAATCCCGAAGGAAACACAATCTCTTACGTATGCATGGTTATGCATACACCTCTTTCGTATACACATAACCCACTTAATGTGTACCTCTTTCGTACACATTGATACGTATACACCTTCTTCATATACACATAACCCACTGAATGTGTACCTCTTTCATACACCTGATTAAGTATACACCTCTTTCATATACACCTAACCTACTGAGTATGTACCTCTTTCGTACAACTAGTTATGTATACACCTCTTTCGTATACACATAACCCACTGAATGTGTACCTCTTTCGTACACCTGGTTAAGTATACACCTCTTTCGTATACATCTAACCTACTGAGTATGTACCTCTTTCGTACATCTAGTTATGTATACACCTCTTTCGTATACACATAACCCACTGAGTATGTACCTCTTTCGTACACCCCAGACCCTCTCTATAAATGTAGGGATGCGTACCTCTTTCGTATACATGGTTAGGCATACACCTCTTTCGTATACACATAACCCACTGAGTATGTACCTCTTTCGTACACCTCAGTACCCTCTAGGTATGTATCACTTTCATACACACCAGCCCTAGTACATCTCTTTCATGTACTAGCGCCCTTGGACGTGCATCACTTTCATGCAGTCACATAGTCTGGAAAGGAAAAGAGATTGCATCTAACTTTATATTAC
>NC_052350.1:2963979-2965085 GCF_009727055.1 Benincasa hispida | reverse complement strand
CGAAGAAGACTTGAATGAATCTGACGACGACTAGAGTTTGAATGAAGAAGGGAAGCCTGAAGACGAAAACGAAGATGAGGATGTGAGCGCATCCATTGTTGCATGCAATGCGATCATAGAAAAAACAAACAAGGAAGATAAGATGATCGCAACCCAAGAAAAAGAGCCGACAGTAAATGAAGAAAGAAAAACAACGCAACCGTCCTTAAAATAGCCACCAATAATAGAGTTGAAGACCCTGCCCAACCACCTAAAATATGCGTTCTAGGGCAGAATGAAAAGTTACTGGTAATCATTTCCTTTGAACTTAATGAAGACCAAGAGAATGCGCTGCTAAGCATTTTGAGAAAATATGTGCGAGTGATTGGTTGGACGCTCGCAGACATTCGAGGAATTAGCCCCGCATACTGTATGCATAAAATTCATCTCGAAGAAAACCACAAAGGATCGATCGAACATCAACAAAGACTCAACTCTGCGATGAAAGAGGTCGTTAAGAAGGAGATAATCAAGTGGTTAGATGCGGGCATCATCTATCCGATAACAGACAGAATGCAGTGAGTGCCCAAAAAAGGTGGGATGACGGTGGTCTCCAACGCAAATAACGAGCTGATACCGCAAAGGACCGTCAACGGATGGCGTATTTGCATGGACTACCACAAGCTGAATGCGCAATGAAGAAAGATCATTTCCCTTTACCTTTCATTGTCCAAATGTTGGATCGACTAGCTGGAAATGACTTCTACTACTTTTTGGATGGGTATGTCGGCTATAATCAGATTATGATTGCTCCCGAATATCAGGACAAAACCATATTCACCTGCCCATATGGAACTTTCTCTTTTCGCTGCATGCTGTTCGACCTCTACAATGTGCTGAACACTTTCCAAAGGTACATGATGGCCATCTTTTCAGAATATCACGAAGACTCCGTAGAAATATTCATGGACGACTTCTCTGTATATGGGCACATACGAAGTCTGTCTTGCCAACTTGGAGAAGATATTGAAAAGATGTGAGGAGACGAATCTCGTACTTAATTGGGAGAAATTCCATTTTATGGTGAAAGAGGGCATTGTGCTGGGGCATAAGGTGTCTAGGGACGG
>NC_052350.1:2850449-2963807 GCF_009727055.1 Benincasa hispida | reverse complement strand
AATTTAAAATCAACCACTTTTAAATTTAAAGAACAAAATTGAATTTAAAAATCGAACGAACCAAACCGTTTTAAATAAAAAAAAATATAACATGGATTTTTTTAAAAAATGTCAAAAACCGAATTTGAAACCGATACCGAACGCGTTTTTAAACAAATATATATATTAAAAAAAAAAAAGAGTAAAACCGAATTTAAAACCGAACTGCGTGTTCAGTTTAAAGTAGAAAAACCGAATTTAAAAACCGAACTTGAATCGAACCGTTTTTATTAAAAAAAAAATTATAACATGAATTTTTGAAAATGCCAAAAATTGAATTTGAAACCGAACCAATTTTAGCATTTAATAAAAAGGTTTTGGTTTGGGTTCGCTTTGACACCAAACCAAACCGTTCGCACCCACTAGTAAGGGAGTTTCTTGAGAGGCATGCGGATTTTACCAGGACATTTTGTCAAAAGGACTTTTCAGAAATCAGCAATGACCGCTGTGTGCATTGATGGAGGCTTGATAGAAAATTTGACTTGGATGACAATTGCCTCAACGCATTCAGGATTTTGAAGAACGCATTGATGACCGCGCCCGTGTTGATCGCACTAGATTGGACACTTCTCTTTGAATTAATGTGCGATGCAAAAGGGTATGCGATGAGAGCGATGCTAGCACAGAAGAGAAAAACAATATTACATCCCATCGCATATGCGAGTAAGACTTTGAATCCTGCTCAAACTAACTATACCACCATAGAAAAAGAGCTGCTTGCGGTAATTTTTACGTTGGAGAAATTTAGAGCATATTTCTTGCGAATAAAAGTACTCATCCACACTGGCCACTTGGCGATAAAATATTTGATGGCAAAGAAGGACGCGAAGCCGAGGTTGATTAGATGGGTCCTTTCCAAGAATTCGCTATAGAAATAATTGATCGCAAAGGGCGGAAAACCTAGTTGCGGATCACTTATCTAGATTGGAAAATTCAGAGGTTGACCGCAATCAGTCAGAGGTGAATGCGGTGTTCCCTGACGAGCAGTTATTTCACATTGAAGAATTGTCATGGTACACAAACGTGGTGAATTATCTGGTTTCCGAGAAATTTCTCGAAGATTACACCGACCACCAAAAGAGGCGGCTCAGACATGAATGCAGACCATATTTTTGGGATGAGCCAAATTTGTATAAGAAGGGGACAGACCAAATTCTACGACTGTGTGTATCGAATGCTGCTCAACAACGCATATTATCGCAATGTCATGATTCACTATATGACGGGCACTTTGGAGGACAATGCACCATAGCTAAAGTATTACAAAGTGGATACTATTGGCTAACACTGTTTAAAGATGCAAATGACTACGTGATGAAGTGTGACCGGTGCTAGCGCACGAGTAACATTTTGTGGAACATGCGATGCCTAAGAACACCATTTTGAAACTAGAGTTGTTCGATGTTTGGGGCATTGATTTCATGGGACCATTCCCACCATCGAATGGTCAAAACTATATTTTGCTAGTCGTCGACTACGTGTCCAAGTGGATAGAAGCAGTGACATGTGCCGCAAACGATGCGGCGGTAGTCTCTAAATTCCTGAAGAAAAATATTTTCACTCGTTTTGGCACTCAACGTGCCATAATAAGTGACGAAGGATCCCACTTTGTCAATCACAATATCAAAGAATTGCTGTGTAAATATAATATCCTCCATAAAGTGGCTACCGCATACCATCCGTAGACGAATGATCAGGCCAAAGTGTCCAGCTGAGAGATCAAGTTGATACTGGAGAAGGTGGTAAAGCCTTTGCGAAAGGATTGGGCAATAAAGCTGGACGATGCGTTGTGGGCATACCGGACTGCCTATAAGACACACTTATAGGTATGTCTCCATATGCGTTGGTATTTAGTAAAACATGTCATTTACCGCTGGAGCTGGAGCACAAAGCGCTGTGGGCGGTGAAAAAGCTAAAATTTGACTTAAGAACAGTAGGAGAAGCGAGAAAACTTCAATTGGTTGAGCTGGAGGAATGGAGAATTAACGCATATAAGAACGCAAAGATTTACAAGGAGCGCGCAACTGGCATGACAAACAAATATGCGGAAAGGACCTCTAAGTCAGGCAAAAGGTCTTACTATTTAACTCACGACTACGGCTCTTCCCTGGGAAATTAAAGTCACGTTGGTCCGGACCATTCATAGTCCAAAAGGTATTCTCGCATGGCGCGGTCAAGTTATCTAATGATGACGGAACCAACATATTCAAAGTTAATGGGCAACGAGTGAAAGTGTATTGCAGAAAAGGCTGACATCGCAAAGTCGACTCCATAGACCTGAGAAACTCTGAATGAGAAAGAAGTGGGTGGTCCTTGCGGTATCAGGCGATTTAAATGCATCAGGGACGTAAGTTTTGTGAAGTATCCATTGAAATCCTAAAATCTTAAACTTATCTCTACTCCTTAGTATTATCATTTCACTATATTTTTGCTTTAAAAAAAATGTGATCGTGTTGAACGATTGCAGTAAGCGATTTTGTTAACTTTATTTGACCCTCTCGGTGTTTTTCTTGCAATGATCGTGCTGAACGATTGCAGGGGCGCTACACGAAGACGCAACTACTTAATTTCGTCACCGCAATCCAAAGAAAGTAGATCGCCGCAAAGCAGGATGTGTTAACAAATAATTCGGGCGACAACGCAAATTTGAGGGTTGTATTTTTCCTTGACTTTATTCTAAATTCTGCACCATCGCATCGCATTTTAATTTTGAAAATTTTATCAGCGCATCCTTTTTTGTTACCGCAATCATTTAATATTGATCAATTTAGTAAATCATCGTATGCTTTCTCTTTGCCAATTATGATTTCAATGATGAAACACATGCTTCTATTTTTTCGTATACACTAGAGTCGACTTAATTTTAGGACAATCACCTTATGAAATATTTCTAGAAGTTAGTGGTCTGCTAGCGTTCTTTGAAACTAACCCTTTACGAAGTTTCCTAAGAACATTGTATGACTTCTTTCAATCTTTTGGCAATGAGGACATTCCCGCATTTTAAATTTGGGGGTGAGGTATTTATTTTCGACCTTGCTATTCCAGCTTATCTAAAACAAACAAAAAAAATTCATAACGTTATGATCGGATCCTACTCATAGTTGGATGTACGCATGACACACATGGGGGCAAGCCAAAACGAAGGTAGGAATCGTGATCAACGCATAAAAAATGACCTCAACTCCGCTGCCAAATGGGTGTAAGTTTAGTCTGAGAAAGAGCGCCTTGTTCGTAGTTGGATGTCCGCATGAAACACGTGGGGGCAAGCCAAAACGAAGGCGAAGCACTTGGATCAGCGCAAGGTCAGAGGAAAATAATGACTAAAATATGCAAGGATAAAAAGAAATCATTTAACACCCCAGTGAAAAAGTTTTTTTTGAAAAAAATCATGCGATGTCTTGGAATTTTGTAAAAGTCTTTTTGAAAGTTAAACTTGTGGTCACTAAATTTTAGAAATATTTTAAGAAGAGTCTTGAATAAGAATTAAGGAAATTTTGGTGCATAGGATTTGAATGAGGTATCCTTGAGAAACCTAGGAAAAGAGATTGCGGTCGACTTTCTAAAGGAAATATTTAGCTTATGCTTAAGGACAAACATTGTTTAAATTTGGACAAGTGATAATGGGTAGAAATGCACGTTATTACAGTGCTAAGGTATTAAACAATGAAGGTTTGCGTTGATAAAATATATATAATTGCGTCCAAAAAGCATTAAGTTCATAATATTGCGGTCGTAGGCGTCCATCGCATGAAAACAGTTAACTTATGTATTTTTGTGCAGAATATGCGTTGACGCAAGGCAGAAATGCGATCACAAGAAATCAACGGTCGAACACAGCATTACCGCAAGGCTTTGCGGTAATTTGCGCTCGCAAATATCTGCTCAAGAAGGACTGTCGCATAGAGCCGACGCAACTTGGTGGGCGCATCTAGGTGAAAAGCATAATAAATCACGATGGGACAAAAAGCTGATGACGGTCGATTCTGAATTAAGTTGACAGTCGCTAACGAACTACTGTAGCAAGTACACTTAACTTTTCGGTGATAAATATTCGGTGCATCAGACAGAGAATTAATGTCATCCCATCAGTGCAATCATAAGATCGAAGCAGCCTTTCACCCCAAAGCTCTATAAATACTGAAGGCAACCTTCAGTGAAGGAGTTCGGATAGTTAGATAATTTTCCCTTAGATAGAAGTAGCTTTGTTCATAATTCTTCTTTTACTTCGAAGGTGAAGTGAGAGAAGGGAAGAGACACCGAAAGATCGCTCTGGCCATCTCGAGAGAGAACCTAGAGGCGTGGAAAAGTAGAGAGATGGCCGACTCTCACGGGAGCGGGACTATCTTTTGAACAGAGTAGAGAAGAACAGTGTAAAAAGCCTTGGGAAGCAAGAGATTGCTACCAGGCTCTTTATTCTCATTTCACATTGTTATTTTGTATTTCAACTCTATATCTATAAAATGGAACTTGCTTATCTACATCTGTTCACTCTCTTAAAAGCACGTATGAGTAGCTAAATCTATCGAATGGGTTGAGAAGAATAAGCTAACATGACCTCGGATCTTCATTGCATGTGGTTATTTTGTCTTATGTTGCGCCCAATATCCCTTTAGAGCTACTCGAGAGAGAGTCTAAAGAAAGAACCTAAGACTTGAGAGAGCTAGGTTAAAATCTAGACTCGAGAGAGTTAGATCTGCATAAACAAGAGATAGGGACTTAGAGATAAGCTCTGTTTGCCAACATGCATCGCATGCACCCTAGAGATAGGTTATGATATTATGCGGTCGCCTTGTTTGTGTGTGTGTCATTTGTCATCGCATAAATAAGAATAGAGGCTTATGTGTAGCTCCTATAGACTTATCGCATATATCGCATACGTTCTAGAACTAGAAGTCGTAGCATTTGCGTTGAGAGATGATTTGCTATTGTATGTGTGTTGCATGATCGCATAACATGAACGCATCCTAGGAAGTGTTAGCTGAACCCCTTATCAACTCGTTCCCTACATATTCATCGCATCTTCCGTATTATCAACTTTTGTCTTAACTCCACCGCATACTTTTTATCACCGCAAACAACAGCCCAAAAACAACTCTTAATTTATTGGTTACCGCAAAGTCTTCTTAAAAATTATCACCGCATACCGTTTTCCTTAGTCCCTGAGTTTGACCCTGGACTTGCCGAGAAACTCAGTAGGATTTATACTTGGATTCTGCTGAGAAAACTTATTGCACAAGCATTCCCATCACCGCAATTCAATTCATAAAATCACCGCATAAAATAACGCATCAGTTCTCTGGGAGCATCCCCCTTTCAGATGGTGTTTGCATGAGTCAATATCAAGGTGGACGGAAAGAGTGTTTATAGTAAGTGGGTGAAGGGTGTGTGTCAACACGTCCTACAGTCTTTGTCATTGGTTCACACCGTGAGATCATTTTATACTCCCTCGTGGCGCCTTGGGAGTGTCCCCCTTCAGATGGGTTTTGTGCAGTTGGTCAAGATCAAAGTGAACTCCATAAATGGATAGGGTCGCTTTAGGTTTTGCCCCAATCAGATTTTTTCCCTTCGGATTGGCTACTTGGAACGGATCTCTAAAGCCTAAAATGGCGGTCACACTTACGAGAAATTGTTAAGTAAGTTATTGATCTCTTGATCAAATCAATGATGGCTAGTCGTTATAGGAGCAAGAGTTGTTCTGGTATTAATGACTGGTTGAGAATTTCTCAATTCAAAGAAGGGATAATTGACCTCCCTTCGGTGCCTTTTGTCCTAAACCTTTGAGCGTCATTGCGAAACTAGATGTCACACGGGATTCATGTTAGTTTTGCTAAACCTTATTGGATGTTATTTGTTTTTCAACAGGTATTTGTTTAAAACCTAGCGTAGGTCAATGTGTTTTTGTTTTCAGCAACTCGTTAGTATTTCCGTTTAAAGCTTTTAATATGACCGATTACATACAGTGGAAAGAGTTTTGTAAAACCTTTTTCATGGCAAACGACCTCGAATTTTTCATGGTTGAGGAATGTCTTCAAGTTCCGACCCTTGATGCACCGCGAAGTGTTCGTAACGCAGATGAGGTGTGGATGAAGGCTAATTCATTGGCCCGACTTCACATTTTGGCTAGTATACCTGATGTTTTGGCCAAAAGGGTTAAGAACATGGTCATTGCATGCGAGATCATGGACCCATTGCAAGATTTGTTTGAACGTCAATTCTTACTTTTCGAGCACAAAGGGATGGATGACAAAACCAGTAGTGTCAGTTCCCAAGTTTAACTCCAGGGAGAGGAAGAAATTGTTGCTGACTCTGTTGAGGTTCGTGGAAGAGAATTGTTCTTTAACATGTAACTTGGAGCTTATTTAGGTTCTGATACAAATCACACTACTCTCCAAAAGAGGAGGATGTCTAAAGACGGTAAATCTGATTTATTGGTCTTGGAGACGTGTTTGGTAAAGAATGATGATTCTGCCTGGATCCTAGATTCAGGTGCTACCAACCATGTCAGTTCCTCTTATCAAGGATTCAGTTCCTGGCAAACGTTGCCACAGGGAGAGATGACTTTTCGAGTCAGCACTGGTGAGGTTATTTCAGTTGTTATAGTCAAGCTGAAGGTATTTTTGGACAGGAAACATTATCTGTTACTAGATAATGTTTTCGTAGTTCCTCATATTAAGAGGAACTTAATCTCAGTTTATTGTCTCATTGAGCAAGGATATACTGTCTCCTTTTATAAGAATAAAGTGTGTTTATTTTCAAGAATGGAATGGAGATTGGTTTTGGTTCAATGGAAAGTAACTTATATGTACTAAGGTCGTTAGTCATAAAAGCCTAATTTAACACTGAAATGTTCAGTACGACAATTACAACAAAAAAACCAAAGGTTTCTCCTAAGGAAAACGCCCATCTTTGGCATCTAAGATTAGGTCACATCAATCTCAATAGAATGAGCAGATGGTGAAAAGTGGACTTCTAAAGAGTTTAGAAGAAAACTCCTTGCCGGTATATGAATCATGCGTCGAAGGCAAGATGACAAAATGACCTTTTACTGGAAAAGGTTACAAAGACAAGGAAGCCTTGGATTTTGTACATTCTGACTTCTGTGGTCCGATGAATGTTAAGGCTCGAGATGGGTATGAATATTTCATCTCTTTCATAGATGATTATTCAATGTACGGGTATCTCTACCTAATACAACGTAAGTCTGAAACCCTTGACAAGTTCAAGGAGTATAAAGCTGAAGTTGAAAACTTTTTAGGTAAGAAGATACAAACACTACGATTTGATCGTGGACCTCAAATTCTAGAACTATATGATAAAACATGGGATTGTGTCCACACTTTCGGCCCTAGGTACACCTCAGCAGTTGGTGTACCGGAAAGAAGAAATAGAACCTTGTTGGACATGGTTTGGTCTATGATGATCTATGCTCATTTTTTAGACTCGTTTTGGGGTTTTGCAGTGGAGACTGCATGCTATATCCTGAACAACGTTCCCTTGAAAAGTATTTCTGAAATACCTTTTGAGATGTGGAGAGGCCGTAAAGGTAGTTTACACCACTTTTGGATTTAGGAATTTTCGGCACATATGCTTGTGGCTAACCCGAAGAAGTTAGAATCGCGTTCGAAGGTTTGCCTCTTTCTAGGCTACCCCAAAGAAACGAGAGGTGGATACTTCTATGATCCGAGTGAGAACAAAGTGCTTGTTTCTACAAATACTATCTTCTTGGAAGAAGACCACATGAGGGATCATAAACCACGAAATAAGCTTGTTTTACGTGAGATTCCTAGTGAGACTGAGACTATTGAGGGTTCAACAAGAGTTGTTAAACAGGCTGACAGATCAACAAGAGTTGTTGAGGTTGGTACATCTAGTCAACCAAATCAAGCATTGAGACTGCCTCGATGTAGTGGGAGGGTTATGAACCCACTGGATCGCTAACGGATTTTACTGAAGCCCAGAATGTTATTTCTAATGATAGGGTCGAGGATACGTTGTCTTTTAAAAAAGCAATGTAGGATATTGACAAGGATGAATGGATTAAAGCCATGAACCAAGAGAGGAGTTTATGTACTTCAATAACGTCTGGGAGCTTGTGGATCCGCCTGTTGGGGTAAGACCTATTAGGTGTAAATGGATCTATAAGCAAAAGAGAGGTGTAGATGGAAAGGTGCAAACCTTTAAGGCTCGACTCGTGGCAAAGGGTTATACCCAGGTTGAGGGAGTTGACTATGAGGAAACTTTCTCACCTGTTGTCATGCTCAAGTCTATCAAAATACTCCTGTCCATACCCACATTTTATGATTATGAGATATGGCAAATGGACTTCAAGACTGCCTTTCTTAATAGTAATCTTGAGGAGACCATCTATATGACTCAACTAGAGGGGTTCGTAATTCCAGATCAAGAGCAAAGAGTTTGCAAGCTTAATAGGTCCATTTATGGGCTGAAACAAGCATCTAGATCATGGAACATTAGATTTGACACTGCGGTCAAGTCGTTTGGCTTTGATCAGAACGTTGGTGAGCCTTGTGTTAACAAGAAGATCATCAACAACTCAGTAGCTTTCCTGGTACTGTATATGGATGATATCCTACTCATTGGGAATGATGTAGGATATCTGACCGACATAAAAAAGTAGCTAGCTGCCCAGTTCAAAATGAAATATTTGGGTGAGGCACAGTATATTATAGGGATCCAGATCATTCGGGATCGTAAGAACAAGAAGTTAGCTTTGTCTCAGGCATCGTACATTGATCAAGTGTTGATCAGGTACAAGATGCATGATTCAAAGAGAGGTTTGTTATCCTTCAGGCATGGAATCGTATTGTCTAAGGATCAGTGTCCTAAAATACCTCAAAACATTGAGAAGATGATATGGATTCCCTATGCTTCAGCTGTAGGAAGCTTAATGTATGCAATATTGTGTACTAGACCCGGCATTCGCTATGCAGTAGGGATTTTCAGTCGGTATCAGTCCAATCTAGGATTTGATCATTGGACGACGATTAAGACTATCCTCAAGTATCTTCGGAGAACGATGGACTACATGCTCGTGTATGGAAATAAGGATTTGATTCTTACAAGAAATACAGACTCTGACTTTCAGACCAATAGAGTTTCTCGCAAATCGACATCGGGGTCAGTGTTCAATTTGAATGGAGGGGTTGTAGTGTGGCGAAGCATCAAGTAAGAATGCATCGCGGACTCCACTATGGAAGCCAAATACGTAGCTGCTTGTGAAGCAGCTAAGAAGGCTGTTTGACTGAGGAAACTATGGATTTGTCGATCATTTTCTATTGTGATAACAGCGGGACTGTGGAAAATTCGAAGGAGCCTTGGAGTCATCGTCGGGACAAGCATATAAAGCAAAAATACCACTTGATCAGGGAGATTGTGCATCATGATGATGTGATAGTCACGAAGATCGCATCGGAGCACAACGTCTGATCCCTTTACAAAGACTCTCATATCTAAAGTGTTCGAGGGTCACCTGGAGGGTCTGGGTCTGCAGGACATGTGGCATCTTGTTTAGGGCAAGTGGGAGATGATACTGGGGTATGCCATAGTTTATTGTATATTGTATATGTATTTATCTTGTACAGTACATTAGTCTCTCAAGACATTAGGACAAGTAGGAGATTGTTGGGATTGGTGTCTTAATTCTCTAGAGTCTCATAGTTTGTAATATACACATTGTTATGAATAAAATAAAATTTATTTCATTCTGGCATTTACTCATATCCAATAAACAAAGCTCCATGGTTATCATATATAAACTTAAGCGTGTATATGAGATATAAAAGTGGATCATGCCTTAAGTGATAACTTAAATAGGTCTGTAGTATAAGGATTAAGGTGGGATACCTGATCCTGGTGACACTATGGATACGAACCCTAAGTGATAACCTAAATAGGTCAGGGGATCTTGAATCAATTCCCTCTTTTCCAGTATTTAGACAAGCGGTTCGAGTCAAATGCCAGTTACAGAACTAATTGTTGGCAAGAGTCACAAATAAGAAGTAAAGGATTAAAGTGGGATACCTGATCCTGGTGACACTACGGATACGACCCGCTTTGTAAAGGTTTGCAAGTGTTGAGAACTACTACAGATGGTAGATCCTAACCATTCATGTGGAGACATGCGAACGAGGGTGTCCTATACAAAGAGTTTGTATAAGACCAGACTACGAGATGATTCGTCTCTATATATAATGTCGTTGATACTGGAGACTTACATCTCACCTAAATGACCATAGGTGACATGACCTCAATCCTGAGTGTTTTGGGAACTCCTGCCTTTGAGGACAGTTCTTTGATTAGTATGGGTGAGAGTGACCAGATTGCCAACTCAACATGCCTACCTTTTCGGGGATTTGTCTACTTTGGGAGCTGGGAACTCAGTTACACAAGATAGAATTCACTCCTTCCCCGAAGAAGAAGTAAGTAGATAGATTGCTCCCTTAAGGGCTGATTCCTGAGCTTGAACAAACTCTTTGGAAGATTGCTCCCTTTGGAAGAGAGGACTCAGTCATAATAGGACTATGACTTATGTTAATTAGAGGAATCGATGGTACTTAAGGAGTTAGATGTAGCTACAGGGGTATAAGGTTAGGCCGAGCTGTACTTACGAGTGACCTGTGAAGGGTTGTCGTACTATTGATTGGTTAAGATGGACACATATCTGTAACAAGGAGAGTTCAGTTGTCGGTCTTTAGTGGAGTGTCTGGCAGTTAATGGATGGTGAATCTCGTGACTAAAGAGTTTAGTCAATCATTCACGTACCGTTGGAGCTTCGAGCTACAGGTCCATAAAGTCCCCTTAGTAGCTCAATGGATTCAAGTTGAGGATCAATTCTTGGTGTTGATTTGAAATGTTCAAATTGACAAGAGGTAATTTGATTATATATGATATGATCGGTATGATGTATGAGATACATTTAGTGGAGGGTTAATGTAAATGAGATTTACATTAAGGACAATGGAATAGAAAAAGAGTTATGGTTTATGTGTTTCATGAGATGAAATATCAAAACTATAGGTTATAAATATAGTATGGTAAGTTGGATATCATTTATATTTATAATAATGTTAATTATGGATAATTAACTCTAATAATCAATTGAATGGGAGGTTATTGTTGGTTTCATGGTAACCGTGAGATAAAAGGAAAAATGTTTTCCTAATTTTAGTAAGATTTGCAAAATGTTGATTTGAGAATTCCAATCTCGGAAATTACTCACGGAAAGATTGTCAAGTAAATAAGATTTACTAAACGACAGTTTGCAGAGACTAGACAATCGTGGAGAGTTTCTATATGATAGACTCTCAGTTGGCCGATGAGCTAAACGATCACATAGCTTTTGTTAGACGATCGCAATCTTTTGTTAAACGATTGGGCATCGTCCTATACGATAGGCTTTGACATCTCCTTATTGCTGAATCGGTTACAAGATTGTTCTCCTTCGGTCTCTGCCTCTAGCCAAGTTCACATAGAGCTCACACTTTTGGATTCTCATACTGAGAATACCAAGGTAACCTTTTTTGTGGTGTCATACTCAACTCGACACAGTCGAGGTTCTGTGGAGGCCGTTCGATGTGTTCGAGGTATTCGTGACTTGGAGATTGCGGTGTTCGAGTTCGTTGTGATCGTGCAGTGTAGAGTTCGTGGTGTACGAGCGTTCGAGTGTTGCAGTGTTGTTGGTTATTCGAGCGTTCGTGATCAAGGGTGTTGAAGATGAGTCTTCAAAGGTATGTGAATTCTTCCTTGATCGTATAGTAAAACATGTTGTAATTTCTGTTTTGCGCATAACCTGTTGTTTCCATTTGTGTACTGTAATTGTTAATGTTCATATACGATTGAAATTTGGAACGATCCTTCCGCTGCTCATGGAAGTCCTCATTTCTAATTTCCTTCACAAATATATAGAATCTCGGTGTTACTTTGCCCGAGATTAATATCGAGATCCACATAATTCGATGTATAATCTGGCGAGATGTACTGAGAAAGCCCCAAACAATCTGTAAGTTGGAACAAGTTGATTTTTTAAAACTAAAATCTTGTGATCGATTTCGATAGAGATGGACTGAAAAAAAATTGTTTTTACGATTTTTAAAAATAATGCTAATTTTGTAACGTAAAAACTTAAATTTGCTATTTTTTTTTACAATTTCCCATTTGAATAACTAAGACTCCGTTTAATAACCATTTTGTTTTTTGTTTTTGTTTCTAAAAATTAAGCCTATGAACACTAAGTCCATCTCTAAATTTCTTTCTTTATTATTTATTTTTCACCAATTGTTTAAAAAGCCAAGCTAAAATTTGAGAACTAAAAAAAGTAGCTTTCAAAAAGTAGTTTTTGTTTTTTGGAATTTGACTAAGAATTCAACCACTGAAACATGCAAATCAGTGTAAGAATGTGGATGAAATGGACTTAATTTTCAAAAGCAAAAACTAAAAACCAAATGATTACCAAACGAAACCTAAATTATTAATTAAAAATATAATTTTTTAACTAGTTGAATTAGGTATGGTTTGGCCAAGATTTTCTTACTGTTTTAATTTTAGAACAAATATTCAAATTCACTCTTACACTCGTATTTAGAGTTTGTTTGGATTGACTTTCTAAGTATTTATACACACCTTTTTGTACTTATAAATTATTATTTAAACACTTAAAAAATTAATCCAAATATGTTCTTAATTATTTAAATAATATAATTTGATTTGAAAAAGTTGTCGTGACTGTGTTGAATTAATTTGGACTTTAGATTTTCAATTTCATACCAAAACTTAAACAAATATACAATTTTTACACTTAGTCAAGTATATGTTAATTCACCAAGTTTAACAAAAAACGGTGTCAAAATCTTCATAAAGCTAGTGATGTTTAATTGTTAGTAAAATAAAAGTTTATTCAATGCATAAATTAACTCTCAACTTTCATATGTCTCAAACACAAAGAATAATGTCAAAGTGAGATTACCATACAGTAGTTGGTATGAACTTTTTCTTTAGAAGTTGGAAGTTCGAAATCCATTCTCGTATAATTGTTGTACTGAAGGGAAAAAAATAGAGAGAGAACAATTACTCAAAAATAAAATAATAGTTTTGTCAAAATTTGTCAACATAAACCTTGCATAAAACTTATACTATCAAATACATAGTTAGAGGTTTGAATCCTTATCCACTTATTTAAGAAAAAAAAAATACAATGTCCTTTTCTCTAACATGTATAACAAAAATTGGGGGATTTTCAAAAATAAAAAAAAAAGAAACTATTTACATAAAATAGAAAAAATTCAATTTTCTTTGATAGAAGCTAATAAAAGTCTATCAGTGTATCACAGTGATAGAAACGGAAAAGCTATCAACGCTGATAAACGTCTATCAATACTTTTTTTATTATTATTTATATAAATAGTTTGACATTTTTTCTATTCGTAAAAGTTTATCTAAAATATATTTTATTAACAATGTTTGTTGTTTTTTTTTTCAAATGGTAACAAAGAAAATGTATAAAGCGATCTAAGAAAACAGAGTGTCATCTTCATTGTAACGACCCGACCCCCTAGGACTTAAGTAAGGCCGTTACTAAAATAAATGCATGCAAAGAATTTAAAACGACGCTCAGTCATTTGAAATAAATGCTAATTAAAAACAAGAGAAGTTCAGAAGACATTTATTAAATGCAATTGTTAAAAACAATAATAGGGTACCCATAAATCATAAAGGTTAATAAGTACATATGAAAAACAATTCTTAATAATAAGTTTCAAACATCAAAACTAAACATTAAGGGAAACATGAAAAGAACTCTAAATCTCATGATGCGGAAGCGTAAAGACTAGTCCCAGTGGCTCGATCATGAATTCCGTTGCGCCATCGCCGGTGCATCTCTACCCTTACCTGAAACATCAACATAAGAAAGAATGAGTATAAAATACTCAGTAAGTAACCCCACCACTGGGGTCAGGCTAGGCATCTATGTCCTCTAGATACCCACATATGGCACATAAATACATGTGACATATAAGAGACTAAGTCCTATCCTATTGTAGTTAAGTATGCCCACAAAGCTGGTGAATCTCGAAGGAAACACAAAACTGGTGAATCCCGAAGGAAACACAAACTGGTGAATTCCAAAGGAAACACAAAACTGGTGAATCCCGAAGGAAACACAAACTGGTGAATCCCGAAGGAAACACAAAACTGGTGAATCCCGAAGGAAACACAAACTGGTGAATCCCGAAGGAAACACAAACTGGTGAGCATCTAACTAATCAATGAGGATATTCACACAGTCCTAACATGCTAAGATTCAACATTGTACGGTTCTAAAGCATACATAAAAATCCTTAATACCATGGCTACATCACATACCCATAATTCTTAACAACATATTATACATCATCCATATATAACTTATATCATAAATCCACAACATACAAGTATGCCTCAACGGCAGCAAATCAGACATCGACATATGAAAACATGTACTATCACATACTAACGATCAAGCACTTAGGTGTGTATGTAAATAAATCAGAATTTGTGCCAAAACATACTTTGATTCAAGTCATACTGTCAATCAACATGCTAACATTTACCATAACATACACTTATCATACTTGCATACAACTAGAGCCTGGCCCGTGGGTAGTTCCAGTGATAAGATTACTTACCTCGAGTCGATACTCTAAAGATAAAAATTTTAGACCACCAAACTATGACGGCAATCCAAAGTAGCGGTCCTAACAACAAAACAACTCTTAAATTTTAGTTGAAGCCATAATTGTAAGACTTCAGGTCCAAGTCCAAACTGTCAAGAACTTACTCAAAGAAAGAAAAACACTTCCACCACGGTGCCTCCTTTAACTTCCAAACTCCCTGACGACTTAAGCTTGAAACAAAATTCAATAAAGACGAGTCATAACACTGAAACACAATATTAATGGCTAAGAGAACGAAACGAACCGACACAACCTTACCCCAATAGATCTGACGAAGACCAAAATGGACCCGACGTGGCAGAGCGACGACAGCTGGTAGCGAAGCGGCTAAGGTGGCGGATGCGGGGGAGCTGGATCCAAGACGTCGATCGGAGGCGCCGTGACTTGACCGGTTGGCGAGAACCGTCGTGAGCGAAGGGCGAGGGAAGCAGTGCGGTCAAATCCCTAGATCCGACACGGACGACTTTGGGGAGACGCAGCGGTGCACGAGAACGAGCGACGCGCGCGGGGCTAGCTCTGAGACGTCGATCGGAGGTGGCACGGCTTGATCGGTTGGCGAGACGGGAGTGAAGGGCGAGGGTTGCCGAGAGAGAAAGAGATGCGAGCGACTGGGATTCGTGGCTGGCGGCGAACGAGCGAGGCGGCTGTGAGGGGCGATTGGTGAGGAGATGGGGGATGCCCTTTTATATTTTAAAAAAACTAATAATAATAATAATAATAATAATAATAATAAAGGAAAATGTATATTCTATTAAATCCTTTCCTTAACCCACTTTATACTATTTAATCCTTTTCCTTTTTTCAAAAATAATTAATTCCTGCCATAACTTTTTAAATTGCATTTGAAAATTGAAAAAAATTTGTGAATAAATTCCACGACAACACTTAAATCTTCGCATTTATACTTTAAATTCAGAATTCCAAACATGCCCTTCAACTAAGGACAATTACTGAAAATGGAAAAGTTTTACATTATTAATAAATAAATAAAAAGGTGTGGGATGTTACATTCATCTTCGATAGAGATTGCGATGGAGCCTCCTCTAGCCACATTTCAAATTGTTCGGTATTATTTATAATATTTGTCGTATAATTTACAAAAATTTAAGTCCTGACCATTTGATTTTTGTTTTTTTCTAAAAATTAAATCTTTTTTATTTACATTTCTTATAATGATTGGCAATTTTATGCACAATGGCTGAATTCTCAACCAAATTCCAAAAACAAAAAAACTTTTTGAAAACCAATTTTTAGTTCTCAAACTTTGACTTAGTTTTTTAAATCATTGATGAAAAATTAAATAACAAATAAAGAAATTTGGAGATGCAAGTAGTGTGTATAGGCTTAATCTTCAAAAACAAAAACAAAAACTAAAATGATTACCAAACTATTCTTAAATTTTAGTTTCTACCATTTTTAAAACTAAACTTTAGTTCTCATGATTATATAAAGTCTTATAAATAATTTTTATAATTTTGCTACATTTTTCATAAATAATCACTACCGTAAATTTCATTTATGATAGTTTTATCCAATTATATCGATTAAATTCTATTTTTAAATATAAAGACCACATTTGTAAATTAACATGTTATTTATTGGTACCAACTTCTTTTTAATAATGAAATTGAAAATTTGTAAAAAAAAATAATAATAATAAAAATAAAAAATAAAAAAGTCAAGATTGAAGAGAGGACTTGTTGAGAACTAATATAATACTAACTTAGATTCAACCTTTAATTTCAAAGAAAAAAAATATCAATTATCTAATATTATTTTCGTTATTTTGAATTATTAAGATTTTGTTGGCTAATCATTTGATTTTTTGTTTTTATTTTAAAAAATTAAGCATATTTCTTTCTTTCTTTCTTTCTTTTTTTAATAATGATTTGCATCTTTATATAATTGTTGAGTTCTTAATCAAATTTCAAAAACAAAAACAAAATTTGAAAAGCTACTTTTTTAGTTTCAAATTTTGATTTGATTTTTTAAACATTTGGTAAAAAGTATATAACAAAATAAGAATTTTAGAGGTGGAAATAGTGTCTATAAGCTTAATTTAAAAAAAAAAACAAAACAAAAAACCAAATAATTATAAAAAGGGACGTAAAATAGTTACAAAATTCCCAAACGGGATTTTAATTTCTCATGAGATAACTTTGCAAACATTTTATATCTAGTTAAAATTAAAATTTAGTTAAACCTTCAAGATCGTGTCCTCTAATAGGTATCTAGAAATCCATGAACTTTAATTTCAATGTCTATTAAATTTCTTGAATTATGAAAATGTCTAATAGATCTCTCAACTTTTAATATTTTGTCGGGTAGATCATTCAATTTTTTTTTATATAAAAAAATTAATCAATCCAATAAATATAAAATTGAATTTTATGTATAATAAAATCATAAGCTTTGAGTTTTGTATAATCCACAATATTTTATAATTACAAAAATATTGAACATATCAAATATCCATTAAATTTAAAAGTGTTAGCTTAAACAACTACTAATCTTATTAACCTAGTTCCTTAAAAAATTATAAACATAGTTGAAAAGCTTTTTAAATAAAATAAAACTTTTTTTTTTTTTTTTATAATTCGTGGGCTGAGAAATCGAACCTCCAACTCCAAGATTGGTAATACGAATTATTGTATGTCTTTGAGTTTATTTTGTCAAAATAAAATAAAGTTAAAAAGACCTAAAACTTTGATCAATTTCTTCTATTTTTTTTCTTAAAAAGAAATTAAAATAAAGGTTATATAAAATTGGTAAGAAGCATAGAACCAGAAATGCCAAGTACTAAAGACAGTTTCTAATAGTAATAATGCTCACAAGAAAAAGGACAACGGAGACTTTAATAGAGTCCAAATTCTGTTACACCCACCGGCTACAAAGAAAGAAGAAAAAAACGCCGTTTTGTTCTTAATTATTTGGTTTTTATTTTTTGGGAAAAAAATAAAAATTATTTGGTTTGAAGTATTATTACGTGCTTTGTAATGTCTGATTAATAATTAATTACCATAAATCTAGTTGACCATTCTCCCATATCTTGCAAAATCAGCAACCATTTTAGTTAGAGTTGGCTTTGATTAGTCTTCTTCCAAACAACTTTTTGTCCACTAGTGGATTCCAATTATTCGGTGGTTCACTTAAATTTTCAAACAAATATTATATGTACGTGGAGTATATATAGAGAGAGAATTTTCAAAAATAAAAATAAGGAAAAATATTTACCCAAATAATAAAATTTAATTATAGTTGTGATAGATATTGTTATTAATGTCTATCATAGATATACATTGATAAAAGTTTATCCACGTCTATCAATAATAGAAATTTATACAAGTAGATGCTGATAGAAATCTTCTATTAGCGTCTATCAGTAATAGAAACTTATAAAAGTTTATCAGACTCATAGAAATTATCAGTGTCTATCAGTGGTAGAAATTGATAGAAGTCTATTACTGATAGAAGTTGATAGAAGTCTTTCTATCAAAATCTCTCCCATGTCGATGTTTCTAAAGACAGTTTCATAAAATTGAGATATCTACATCAATATTTTAAAACTTTTTACATAAACTGAAATTAAGAGAAATGTCAAAATCACGCTGTATCGATTTCACCTACTTGAAAAGTTAGTAGATTTTGAATATTCACAAAAAAATTAATTAGAGATAGAATATTTGGAGTTCATATATCTGTGGAGTTCATATGTCTGTATTTGGTTGTGTTTGGGGTGCAGAGTTGAGTTCATATGTCTGGATATCTGATGCAGTTTTTTGAACTCTAAATAATATGCTTTTATGATTACTATTTTCATTTTGAAACTTTTTTATTCAATAATTTCACTCATCTTTATTTGAATAAAATATGGATTGCAATTGTTTTCTTTTAATTTTTAAAACTTTTCTTTCTTTCTTTCTTTTTTGGGCAATGAACGACAATTAATCCATTTCTTGTAGAAATATGGTTAAATAAAATGAGAAACGAAACGAAATCAAAACTTTTTATTATAACTCATTTTTCTTCATGAATTTCTTTATCATCTTCTTCTTTTTATTCTTCTTCCTATTGTTGCTCCATATGTTTACTATGTCGTGAATGTTTTTAATTAAATCTCTCTCATCATCGTAACAACCAATGGAATGTCACCACATTTCTTCAATAGTTTCACTTTCATTTCTTCTAAATTCGGAGAATCATTAGAGAAAAAAACTCTATTTTTCACTAATTCTTGCTGGAAAATGTTCAAGGAATTTTTTTTTTCATTTTATAGTTTTTTTTGTCATATGTTAAAGACTTTTCAACTACATATATACTTTTTGTCTAAATATTCTTAACATTCATTTGATAATGTGAATTCATTACGTATAAATATTGCATTTAATGTAGACAAAATAATATTTTTTTTATATAATCAACAACCTCACAATATACTTTAATGGTCATCAGTCTTATAGTAGTTGGAAGTGGTTGTTGAAGTTGATTATCGAAGATGATTTTTGTTGAAGTTTGTAGTCAGAGGTGGTTGTCGGAGCCTGAAGTTGGTCACATGAAGGTGTATTGGAGTTGGTTTTCAAAGTTTGTCTTCGGATGTGATTTTTGAATCTCGAAGTTGGTCGAGTGAAAGTGATCGTCAAAGTTGATCATCGAAGATAATTTTCGTTGGAGATTGTAGTCGGAGGTGACTGTCGAAGCCCAAAGTTAGTTGCATGAAGGTGGTATTGGAGTTGGTTGTCAGAGTTCGCTGTCAAAAGTGGTTATCGAAGCCTCGAGTTGGTCGTCGGAGTTTCTCGCTCAAAGGTGATCATCGAAGGTGGTTTTCATTAGAGTTTATAGTCGGAGGTGGTTTTCGGAGCCTACGAAGGTGATTGTCGGAGTTGGTTATTGGAGTTTATTGTCAGAGCCAATTGTTCGTTGGAGTTGGTAGTGTGAAGATGGTTGTTGGAGTTGGGTCACTAGAGGTGATTTTTGGAGGTCATAATTGGTTGTCGGAGTCGGTCGCCAGAGCTGTCGTCGGAGGTAGTTGTTGGAGTCTAGATTTCGTCGTCGGAATTATCATCAGAGGTAGTTGTTAGAGCCTGGAGTTGGTTGCCAGAGTTTTCAACGGAGGTGGTTGTTGGAGGCCGGAGTTGTTCGCCAGAGTTTTCAATGAAGGTGGTTGTCGGAGCTTAAAGTTAGTCACCGGAATTGTCATCGGAGGTGGTTGTTGGAGCCCGTAGTTATTTCTTGGAGTGTGATAGTGGTGATGATTGGAGTCATTAAAAACATGGGAAGAATGGAGAGTTGGGGTGAGTTGATAAAATATACCAACTCAACTTCACAAACATTTAAAGTTGGTGGGTCAAACAATGAGTTGTTATATTATACAAATTCAATTGAATTCATGTTGGTGAGCCAAATACCCCCTAATAGTTATCACATTATTACATATTTTTTCCAAATTCATTACAAAAACTACAAGTATAAAATCAAACATAATTTATTTCGAAATTTTGTCCAACATTATCCATACTTTACACTATAAAAAACATCAAATGGAAACTTATCATAAATTTATTTAAAACAAACAATAATATGTGCAAAATATGTTTAACTTTCATCTTTCTATAATAATTAGAATAATCAAACATATTCAACACAACACAAGAATCAACAAACTTTTAAGGAGTTTAATCAAGAATAAAATCAAGCAAAAAATAGAATCACATAAATCAAATAATCTCTTCAATATAATAGGCACAATAGCGTAAATATCATAATTCAATTACACAAATAGTCTAAAACAAACGTTAATCACATAATGACTTCCAAATCACACTTTGAGCACACGGAGTAGCCTCCAAAACTTATTTCAAACACATACAATTTAACTACACAACTATTCTCTAGAAAAATATATAATAAGCTCAAATATCTTATGGAAACCGTTAATGACATATCAAAATTTCATCATGCTAATTAAACAATATCCCTAATTGAGCTTGAAGGCATAAATAGCATCCAAATCACCTTTTAAATCTCTCATCAACAAAGTTTTAACTAAAATTAAAAATAAGAATGATAAAAAAAATAGTACAAAAACTATGTACGTTTAAGGAGATTAACTAAGAAGAAAATAAACTTTCGAATGGAATATTTTAACAAAAAAAAATAAAAATATTTCAATGAGTAATCATAAAATCCAATTAATAAAGAGAACAACCTCTAACTATATAGTAAGTTCCAAAAAAAATTTGTTCGTATGTGGACAAACTTCAAAACAAAATTTGTGCACAATAAATCATGCTTTAATCAAACAATAAGCCCATAAGCAAAATCCAATCACATAAATAGCAACCAAAACGACATTTTAATCACACAAATATTCTCAAAATCAAAGTTTAAACAAAAACCTATACTCAATCACAAAATTGCTTCCAAATCACAGCTTATGTACCCAAATAAAATTAATAACTTTCCAAATTGAGAGCCATCAAATTGAAATCAATAACTTCCCAAATGGATTCACAATCATGCCTCAATTGTCTAAACTCTTTATAGATTCTAGAATAATAGAAGAATTTTTTTCGTAATCCACAAACCATTCCTACTGACGGTCAGAATCTCCTCCTTTTATTATTAGTTTTCAAAATAGATTTCTTCATAAAATGATCTTCCTTTTAATTTTTCTGTTTCTATGTTACAAAAAATGCCATTTCGTAAGCAACACAAATTTTTCTTACATTTCTATATAACACAAATTTTCCCTACGTTTTATGATGTGTGGAATACCTTGAACTCTAATTTTGATTCAAGGCAAAATGTCACCTCTTAATATGTTAAAGTTAACTAAAAAACACAAAAAAAAAAAAAAAAAAATCCACACTAAAATTCTCAACTAATTCATTTACGATCAACAAATTTACCAACAACCCATCATTTGCATAATATTGAACAAGAAAAAGAATCAAACCCCACACAAGTTAAAAACCAAAATCAATGATCAAATGTAAGCAACAAAATAGAGAGATCACAAACCTATTCCTTTTATGTTTGTCTTATTCTTCAAAATGAGGTCTAAGTGAATGAAGATTTGAAACCATTGTGGTCAATCACAAAAAAATTCATCATCGGCAAATGGAAGCTCCTCTAAATATGTAGGTAAAAGTGAAAATGGGGTGGTCCTCTGAACGGCGACAATGATCCCTCCTAAATGTTCCTCCCAACTTCAGACCAACGATGTGCACGACTCCTCTTCTTAGACGAGCGACGGACTAAACGATTAAAGACTAAATCCTAAGTAAATGGTTCTAAAAAAACCTCTTGAGACTAAATCTTATTTCGTCGCAAACTATTACGTCGTAGATTATTGAGACAAAAGCCTTTTTCACCGCAACGACGGCTTGCAACTAAAGCTCATTTTGTCGCAAACCCTCAGATTGAGCGCCAAACATCCCGCCCAATTAATTGAGCTAACATGCGTCAAAATCATTTTTCATTGCTCACTGCGACGACTTGAAATACAACTCCACTTGCGACGATTCGAGTGTTCATCGCATGCCACTTGCGACGATTAGATTTATTCATCGCAAATTTGCAACTTTCAGTTTTTCGTCACATGGATAAAGACAAAAGATGTATTTCGTCGCTATAGGTATGGCGTTGTGGATTTCATCTCTATATATATGTGTGTATATATTATTTTAACTTACTGCCGTTTTGTAGCAACAAATATCAAAGGTAAGATAAATGCAACCTCATTGTATTAGCAAATATCAAGTGTAAGATAAATGCAACCATAATTTGAGGTTTGAGAGTGAGACGACTATTTGAAAATTGAGAGAAAGTAGCGAGTAAAGCAAAATGTGAATGAAGAAAATCATAATTGTCACAACACATGCATGTCCTGATAATGAAGACAACAAAATGAAGGTTAAGAATTTCTATGTAGAACTAATATGATGTGTGTATTGTTTTCTTTTGAACACAAATTAACGTAAGTTATTATATCAAAAACGTTATTTCCACTGTCTCTATTAATGATCATTTTGTCGTTCCAACCACAACCATTTTTCTTTTATTCCAATCAATCAATTCTCCCCTCAATGTTAACTAACTAATTTAATTGAAAAATACAAGAGCTATAAACAATCACATAAAATACAAAATAAATTGGCTACGATTCTATTAAAAAAGGTAGGGGAGGTGTGAACAATGAACAACAAACAACAAACAAAGCAACAAGAAAAGCAATTTGGGTGTGATAGTAGGATAGAGCCAAAGCACTTTTGAAAGCCAGAGTGGATCAAAGGACTTTTCCTTTAAAGGCAGCTGTTTGTTAGTGGTGTGTGTGTGTGGTGATAATAAATATATAAATTAAAAGAATTTATTATTTTTTTGAGTAATAAATAAATATAAATTTGTGGCATGGAGAGTTAGGTGATTGCGAATGGCAAGTAAATCGAATCAAATTTTGCCATTCCCAATCATTAGTTGGGTGGTCTCTTTTATCATATCACCACACAACTCTCATTTTTCTTCCAAATTTTTATATCAATCTTTTTCTAAAATTTGAAATTATTTAGAGTGGCTTGTATAATGTGATATATATATATATATATATCATAATATCAAAATCACTAACTAATCTAAGGTTAAATCTGTCTTCTATCTTCCTTCTTGATCTAAGTTCAAACCTCACTTGTTACATTTATTTTTACTAAATTATATAAAATCCTTTGTCAACAAAATTTTTGGATCTTCCATGGACAATTATTTTACAATGTAGGGAAGCGAAATTAGTATATACATTGGGCATATAAATATTAGAAAATTAGTGAATTTTTTTAATTGGGGTAAAATTGAAATATTTATCTATGATGAAAATAGATTCATCTTAGGCTAAAATTTAACCTTTCTTTGATAACCATTTCATTTTTCATTTTTAGTTTTTTAAGATTAAGTTTATTTCCTTTCAATTTATCATAATAATTTGTATTTTCCTTAAGTAAACGAGTTGAGTTCTTAGCTAAATTCTATTAAAAAAAAAGTTTTTTAAAAGCTATTTTTTAGTTTTCAAAACTTGGTTTAGTTTTCGAAAATATTGGTAAAAAGTAGATGACAAAACAAGAATTTTATAGGTGGGATGGAATATTTATAGATTTAACTTTGAAAAACAAAAAACTAAGGCCTCTGGTAACCCTTTCGTTTTTTGTATTTGTTTTTTAAAAATTAAGTCTATTTTCTCTCTATTTCTTATAATGATTTGAATTTTTTTTATTACAATAATGGTTGAATTCTTAGCAAAATTTTAAAAACAAAAACAAAAATTTAAAAGCCACTTCTTTAATTTCAAATTTTGGCTTGTTTTTTTAAACAATTGGTAAAAAATAAATAATAAATTATTAATATGGAGGTGAAAGTAGGGTCATAGACTTAATTTTCAAAAACAAAAAACAAAAAAACCACGTGACTATCAAACAAGACTCAAATAGTTACAAATAGAGGATTAACAAATTCATGATATGTTTGGATGGGAATCCAAATTTTGTTTTATGTTTTCAAATTCATTCAACAAATATGTGTTTGATAGACCATCTAGATTCTGTTTCTAAAAACTATTTTCAAATTTGATGATTTAGACCAATATTTTTAGTATATCCAGATTTTGAATCTTAAATTTCAAAATGAAAAGTTATATTAATAAAGATAAAAACTATTAAAAATATAATACTCCACGTTATAAACGAAATTCAGTTTTTAATAAAATATATATTGTGTAATTGTATTATAAAAAATATAATATTAAAAAAATATTATATCATATAATAAACATGTTCATAAATTAATTAATAATAATTTATAAATTATAATCAATCTAATATTTAATTGATAACTAATTTTACGGTTGATAAATATAATATTTTCAATAATTATTTAAATTAAAATATAATTTTAAATAAACTCAAGAAATAAATACAACTTTTATTTTTATTGAATCGTTTTTAGGTACTTAAAATCTCAAATCACCTATCAAACAAGTCATATATATATATATTACAACATGACGACACTTTAACCATTTAAAGAGTGACAACCACCATATAGCGGCCACATTGCCTATTTTCCCTCACACCAATTGCCTATTTTCCCTCACACCAATTGCCTATTTTCATTAATATTAAAAAAAAAAAAGAAAAAAAGAAAAAGCCTATTTTCATTTTAAGTCAATTTAATTCTCTCAAAATTTCCTATCTATTGCCGACAGTTTCCCCTCCGCCGCACCAAATTTCTCGCTTTCTTCTGCCAAATTAGGTGCACCAGAATCTTGTCAATTTTATTTAAAACCCCCCGTTGCTTTAAAAATATATAATAGTATTTAATAAACATTTTTCTTTTCGTCTTCAACTTTAGGTTTATTTTATAAGGCAACAAAGGTAAGAGAATTTCAACTTCTATTCGAGTAACTCTCAAATTTCATATAAATCATACGAATTATTTTTAAATAAAAGAAAATGAATCAACTTATTTATAAATATAGCACTATCTATCAGCGATAAACTGTGATAGACATCTATTATTGTTATTGGTAGATGTCTATCGCAGTCTATTATTGATGGATAATGAAATTTTACTATATTTATAAATAAGTAGGTGATAGATGTTTGGTTTATCACTTACAATGACATTTTGTTATACTTGGAAATATTTTCAACAGTTTTACCATTTAAGATAATTATCCTAAATTTATTATTATTTTTTTAGTACAATAGAGGCACAAAGATTCGAAACACAGATTCCTTGGTCGCTAGCATATTCATAAGTCATTTAGGCTATGCTCGCTTTAGACATAAATTTATTATTCTTATAGTTCAACATTAAATCTATTCGATTCTAGTTCAATTCTAATTTTTCGAATTTCCTAAGTTTGTACTTTTAAAAATAATCTTGTTCAATTGTAACTATATCAATTTATAATCCATTGCTGCAACACCACAAAACTTCCATTCATCATGGATTTATTTTCCATATTTAGAATGTTGAGGTCTTAATTTTATGGAATTATGATGAAAACATTAACAAAAGGTTTATTATTTGTATTTTATTCACATCAATGACATTCTGTTAATTATTTGTATAATTTTTTTTACGAAATAATAAAAATATTGTTGGTTCACTTCTACTGTCAATATCAAACCTACATACATATGAGTATGTCGATGTGTGAATCAAAATTTAATACCATAGAATAAAGATAACTGGTATTATTATAGTTTTGGCTTCTTCTCAATGTTGTTTTTTTTTTTTTTAATTTGAAAAGATGTTTTTGTAAATTATATTTTCTCCATCGTCCTAATGAGGAGATTAGGCTCTTAAAAAGAAAAATAGGAGACTAGGTTGTTCTTATGCTCTCTTGCTTCAAAATAATCATAAAAAAAAAAACAAATCATATAATAAATAAATAACTCAAAATATGGGATTTATAATTTAACAAGAAAAATAAAAAAAGAAACACACTTTTTTTCCCTCTCTCTCTCTGTCTCTGTCGTATTCATGTATAAATTCAAGCATCGGCGAGAGAGATTCTATTATCGGCGCAACTCCCATTTTTCCCAAACAAAAATCTCTCTATGGGGAATTCAGTTTCTTGTGCACCTTCAATGGCTTCCAATGGCGCCGCAAAGGTCTTATCCTTAGACGGAAAATTACAGAGTTTCACGAAGCCAGTGAAGGCCGCGGAACTAATGATCGAGCATTCCGGCAAATTTCTCTGCGATTCCAGCGATCTCAAAATCGGCCACCGGATTCAAGGCCTTTTACCGGACGAAGATCTCGAATGGCGGCGATTGTACTTTCTACTTCCGATGGATCTTCTCTACTCTGTTCTAACACTCGAAGAAATGAGTTCTCTGAGTTTCATTGCTACAAAGGCTTTGAAACATGGAAATTCGAGTGGGTTTGGTAGGATTTTTCCTGTTTTGATCAGTGAACTTTGCATTTCTCCGGCGGATGTGGATCAATTGAAATTGGAAGACGGTGATCGAGAGAATCAAAGTTCGAAGGCAGTGAAGAGATTGATGTCGAAACAGAGATCGTGGAAGCCGGCGCTTGAAACTATTGCTGAAACTTCGTGCACATAGAGAGAAAGACGATCGTGAATTTGGAATAATCGGAAATTTGTATGAGCTTAACGAATAATTTGGTAGCATTTTTGCTTCGATAATCGTAGTTCGTAGAGATAGTGGATAAATAAACAGAGATCCTGGAAATTTTATTTATTCTTATACTTTTTCCTTTTTTCTTTTCTTTTCTTTTTTTTTTCGTGAAGAGGAAGTCTCCTTCTTCACTTTTTCATGGTATATCTTATANTATATAATATCCTTGAATTTTACATTTGTGTAAAAAAAAATTTCGAAATTTCAAAAGTTTAAAAAATAACTTTAAATTAAAAAAAAAAAGTTAAAAAATACCATTGTCGTTAGTTTTAGATAAAAATCGTTAAAGTTTTGTTAAAAAAATATCCAACTTTCAAAAGTTTAAAAAATAACCTTAACTTAATAAAAGTTAAAAAATACCTCCACCATTAGTATTTGAACAGAAACCGTTAATTTCTCGTGAAAAAAATAATTTTAAAAATTAAAACAAAAAGTAAACAAAAATGCTCATACCATTAATATGATGATCAATTTGTCTCAAAATTCTCTTAAGTTTGAAAAGAACCAATTTTAAAACAAATTATATAAATATTATCATTTTTTCATATAGATACTCTCGTATTTCTCTTAATGTTTCAATTTTTAGCTTACACCAATTTTCTCAACATCCAAAATAAAAACAAAAATTTTAAGTTAGAACATAAAATCCCACAAAATTTCACTAAACTCTAAAATCAAAACCTCATCTTAAATATACCATAACAATAAATAGTTAGATTAAAAAAATATATATTTGGCTATTAACACGCACAACTACTATCTTACAATTTTGTTAAAATATGCAAGTCTTAAAATCATTTGGTCTTTGTTTATCATCTTTCTTCTTCTTATAGTTCCTATGCCTTAATTAAAGTGCGCAATTTTATTTATTTTAGAAAAACAAGTGTCAAATAGTTAATAAAAAGAGGAGTAAGAGTGTATTGAAAAAGGGAGGGGAGAAAAAGATGGAAAATAGAGAGGTAAGACGATATGAACCGTTTCTGTTCATATAACACAAGAGGTACTTTTTAACTTTTTTTTTAAAAAAAGTTTAAAGATATTTTCAAAAGTTTTGAAAGTTCAATGTATTTTTTAAACAAAAATTTAGTGGTTTTAATCCAAAAGTAACCGTAAGGGTACTTTTAAAACTAATTTTGGAAGTTTAAGGGTATTTTTGAAATGTTGGAAATTTCAAAGGCATTTTTGACACAAAGTGTAAAGTTCATGGACATTTTTTATAATTTAACTAAAAAATTATTTAAAACAAAAAAAAGCCACTTGGCAATAAATAGTTTTTTTTATTTTATTTATAACAAATATATCAGATATAATGGGGGAGGTTTATAAATATACTAACGTGAAAGTAAGATACAAAACTGAAGGAAATTGGATTTGAGATTTCCATGAGCAGCGAAAGAAAGATAATTCCAAATCACAATCATGAATGAACAAAACATTTATAATCGACTTCAAACAAACGGTTATACAATTTATACAGAAATTACAGCATGAAAGTTACAAATGCACAAAAGGAAAAACTGTACGAACATTGGCAGAAGCGTCTCCATGCTCCGTTGCGCACGAACGCTCGAACAACAGCAACCTCGAACGCTCGATCTACACAACCGCAACACAACATGAACACTTCGCGCTCGTCCTCAATGATCGCCTTGGCCACGAACTCCTCAGCAACAGCACGAACAGTTTGCGTCCATCCCTAACGATCGCCCCGATCACGAACTCCTCAGCAACAGCACGGACGGCCTCCAGAAAACCTCGATGGTGTCGAGTTGAGTCTGACACCACCAACAAGGCTACCTTAGTATTCTCGGTGTGAGAATCAGAAGCTGGGCTCTGTTCGGACTTGGAGGCAGACGAAAAAGGAAACACAGATCGTGTACACGACTGGGCAAGTGGGAGAAGGTGGAGACCTATCTCATAGGTCGATGCCCAATCGTTTAGTTAAAACTAAGTGATCGTCTAACAAAAGCTATATGATCATTTAGCTCATCGCTTAGCTCAGTTTGTCGCCTACAGTTTCTACACAATCGTTTACTTAGGGCAAACGATCGTCTAGCAAAACTATGCGATCGTTTAGTAAATACTATACGATCCTTTAGCTAACCCAACCATCGTTTAGTAAATCCGTATTTATTTGACGACTACCGTGAGTTTCTTTACGTGAGAGAGAAAACTCAAAAAACTTTTTCAATCGTTTGCAAAACTCCTTTTCAAAATAGGAAAACCATTTTTCTTTTAAACTCACGGTTACCATGAATCCAATAACCACTCACTAATTTGGTTATTTAAGGAAAATGAATTAATATCCAATAATTAATATTATTATAAATATAAATGATAAACAACTTCTCATACTATATTTATAACCTATAGTTTTAATATTTCATCTCATGAAACATACAAACCATAGTTCTTTTTCTAATCCATGGTACTTAATGTAAATCTCATTTACATCAATCATCCACTAGATGTATCTCATACATCATACCGATTATATTATATATAATCAAAATATCTCTTGTCAATTTGAACATCTCAAATCAATACTAAGAATTGATCCTCAACTGAATCCATTGAGCTACCAA
This sequence comes from Benincasa hispida, assembly GCF_009727055.1. Taxonomy (NCBI): domain Eukaryota; kingdom Viridiplantae; phylum Streptophyta; class Magnoliopsida; order Cucurbitales; family Cucurbitaceae; genus Benincasa; species Benincasa hispida. Next base: position 2,934,257 of record NC_052350.1, on the reverse strand, counting down.
GGGGACCTCATGGACCTGTAGCTCGAAGCTCCAACGGTAGGTGAATAATTGACTAAACTCTTTAGTCACGGGATCCATCATCTATTAATTGCCAGACATTCCATTAAAGACCAACAGCTGAACTCTCCTTACCACAAATATATTATGTGTGCATCTTAACCAATGAGCAGTGCGACAACCCTTCACAGCTCGCTCGTAAGTACAGCTGGGCCAATAACCGTTATGTCCCTATAGTTACATCTGTCTCCTTAAGTACCACTGATCCCTCTAATAAACAAAGTCATAGTCCTACTAATGACTGAGTCTTCTCTTTCAAAGAGAAGCTGGTCCACTATGTTCAAGCCCGAAATCAGCTCTTAAGGGAGCCATCTCTCTACTTATCCCTGCTTCAAGAAAGAAGTGAATTCCATCTTTTGGATTGAAGTTCCCAGCTCCCAGATCAGACAAATCTCCAAAAAGATAGGCATGTTGAGTTGGCAATCTGGCCACTCTCACCTATACTAATGAAGGACCGCCTTCAAAGGCAGGAGTTCCCAAATACTCAGGATTGAGGTCGTATCAATCTATGGTCGTTTTAGGTGAGAATGCAAGTCTTTAAGTCTAGTCATCTCGTGGTCCAGGTCCCTTGACAAACTCTTTGTATAGGACACTCCTGCTCGCATGTCTCCACATGAATGGTCAGGATCAACCATCTGTAGTAGTTTACAACACTTGCAAACTTCTACAAAGCGGGCTGTATCCGTAGTGTCACTAAGATCAGGTATCCCACCTTAATCCTTATACTACAAACCTATTTAGGTTATCACTTAAAGGCATGATCCACTTGTATATCACATATACATGCTTAAGTTCACATAAGATAACCAAGGAGCTTTGTTTATTGGATATGAGTAAATGCCAAAATTAAATAACACTTATTTTATTCATTGAACAATGTGTATCTTTATAAAACAACGAGACTCCGGGAGAATTAGGACATCAATCCCAACAGAAACAACATATGATATGATAAAAAGAACAATTTATAGTGATATCCCATAAACTAAAGGGAAAAAAAATAAATTTTCATTAAAAAACTTTGAGGTTTATGTTTTGAAAATTTGTAGTAGGTGTTTTTTTATTAAAAATAAATGAATATATGTCCCCTTTTAAAACTATTTGCAGATATAAATTATTTTATGAATTACCTTAAATACGTTTACCTTCTTTTTTTATTCTAAAATAACCCTATTTTTCCCCTTCTTCTTCGTCGTCCGACTTCAATCTATTTTCTTTCTTTTTGTCTTTCTCCCCATCTTCCTTGTCGTGGGCTTCATCGTCCCCCTTCCGTCCCCCTTTTTCTTGGTCGTTTTTGTTTTCTTTCTATGTTTTTCTACAGCGCCACTTCTTTTGAGGTTTCATCTTCTTTTTGGTCGAACTAATGTGCATTTTTCAGGTACGTCTTCTCCATTCTTCGCGCTTGATTATGAGGTTTTCTGCTCGCAATTTCATCTTTCTACATTCGATTTTGTTTTTCTGACTCGCGATTTTGTATGGTTTAATCTTTTTCTTGTATGATTCTTTCTTCCATGTCTAGGTATTCGATTTCTTACTCTATTTTTGATTGGATGTCTAGGTATACGATTTCTTCTTCTTCTTTTTTTTTTAGGTTTCGTTGATTTTACTTAAAGCATGCTCTGTTTTTAATTCGATTTCCTCAATTTCAAGTATTGACAAAAATTTAACAAAAATTAGTACCCTCACTCCTATCACTGAGTATTATTTGAATTACAAGTCATGAACTGTTATCACTCTTGATAACTGGTAGAAATACAAGTTATTAAAGCTCAAATTAGTAAAACAATGAGAGAAAGCGATGGTAAAATAGGCAATATCATGTCTGAAAGTGACAAACTAAAAGGAATTGTGATCGCGAGTGCTCATCGCATAAAAGCAATTAATTTAACTATTTTGTGCAGGAATAATGCGATGGTGCATATGAAACTGCGATCCAAGGTCACAATGCGACAGCGCGCTTAAAGTTGCGATCGCAAGTCATGTGATCGTGAGAAGTTCTCAAAAAGTGATCGCATAAAAACCTCGCATCAAGGTGACAACATAATAAATCATGATGGGACGTAAAGCTGATAATGGTGGATTTCGAATTCAGTTGACAAGTCGTTAAAAGCCATACTGTAGCAAGTACATTTAACTTTCGGTGACTCTTAAACGGCGCAACAGAGTAGGAAAATTAATGTCGCCCATCGTTGCAATCATTAGTAAGAAAAGCTGCTTCACCTTGAATTCTATAAATATTGAATGCCACCAGAGAGAGAAATATCCACGCACATACATATACATATATATAGAGGACGGAGAGAGCAAGAAGACAAGACGAAGCCGAGAGAAATCGCTCTCGGGCAGATCGAGAGATTGTTAGAAAGCAATACAAAGGAGAGAAGACCAACCCTTGCGAGAGCAAGAATCCAAAACTAGAACAGAGTTGAAGTGATAAATAGCAGTGTAAAAGGCCACGGGAAGTAAGACATTGCTTACCGAGCTTGTTATCTTTCAAACCCATTTGTTATTTTGTATAAAGTACTTTATTTGTAGAAAATGGAAACTTCATTTCGATCAATGTTCAATCTCTCCACACCATGCATGAGTAGCTAAATTTTTGAATGGGTTTAGAAGTACTTAGCTAGCATGACTTAAAATATGCATTTTATGCGATCATCTTGTCTTATGTATGCATCATTCACCCTTTGGACGTACTTGAGAGAGTAGTCTAAAGATAGAATCTAGACTTGAAAGATTCGGATTAGAATCTAAGCTTGAGAGAGTCAGATTAGATCGCATAAGCAAGAGTATAAACTTAGAAATAAGTTCTATTTGCTATTTACATATCGCATGCGTCCTAGAAATAGGAATGGTGGTATGCGGTCACCTTGTCTTATGTGTACGTCATTCATCATTTGGGCATACTTGAGAGAGTAGTCTAAAGATAAAATCTAGGCATGAGAAAGTCGGATCAGATCATATAAGCAAGAGTAGAAACTTAGAAATAAGTTTTATCGACTGTTTCACATATACATCGCATGCGTCCTAGAAATAAGAATTATGACATTCTGCATTGAGAAATGTAGTACTGATATTTGTGTATAGCATGATCGCATAACTTGTGCACAATCTTGGGAAATGTTAGTTAAACCCCTTCTCAACCCCTTCATCGCATACTTATTGTAACTCTATGCTTTCATCGCTCCGCGTTCAACTTCGTCGCATAGGAAAATCTAAATCAAAACACCATCCACTTCTTTTTCACCACCAGAAGAGAATCAAAGAGTTTATCACATATCTATTTAGTAGTTCCTGTGTTTGACCCTAGACTTACCAAGAACCTAAGAAGGCTTATACTTGGGCTTTGTTAGGAAAACTTGTTTGCTCATTGCATAACACACATGATCGCATACTCACACCATCGCATCATAATTCTACACATCAAGTTTTTAACGTCGTTGCTGGAGACTACGATATAGATTGCGCTAACATCAAACCTCTTTGATCTTTGTAGCTTTCAACCTCTGTTGCATTGCCATTCCTACGGTAAAGGAAGAAGCAAGCGTCGCATGAGCGAAGGACACTCTCCTGAGCCCAACTATGACACAGAGATCGAAAGAACATTTCGTAAAAGATAGAGAGACAGATGTAGACAACAAGGAAAAACTTACATAATGGCTGAACAACCTGAAGAACAAGCCGCAAATGAAAACAACATGATGGCAAATCCTATCCTACTGGCAAATGATCGCAATAGACCCATCCGGGACTATGCATCACCAAACTTGTATGATTTCTCCCCAGGAATCATGAGACCAACATTGGATGGATCAAGATTCAAGATGAAGCCAGTAATGTTACAAATGATACAAACAGCAGGATAGTTCGAAGGACGTCATGGTGAAGATTCGCACGCCCATCTACGAAGCTTCATTGAAATTTGTAACACTTTTGTGTTCCCTAATATCTCAGCAGAAGAGGTTTGACTCACGCTATTTCCATTTTCACTATGCGATAAAGTAAGAAAATGGGCATACTCCCTCGAACCAGGAGAGATAACTTCATGGGAGCAAGTTTTGGAGAAGTTTATGAAGAAGTATTTTCCTCCTACAGAGAATGCCAGAAAAAGGAAATTGATCACTAATTTTGAACAAGAAAAATATGAATTGCTCAGTGACGCATGGGCGAGATTCAAGAGACTAGTGCGCGACTGCCCACACAATGGATTGCCGAATTGCCTACAAATGGAGATTTTCTATCATGGACTAAATTCTACATCGCAGACAGCTGCCAATGCGGCAACAGTAGAAGGTCTGCTGGACAAAACATATGACGAGGCAAAGAACATTCTTAATCGCATCTCGGAAAACCACGAAGATTGGCAAGAAAGCGATCAACGAGTAAAACCCAGAGAAGGTAATACAAGTAATAGTGTCATCGCATCATTGCAAAATCAGATGAATGTGATGATAAATTTATTACAGGGCATCACAATAAACAATACCGAAACGCAAAGAGGGCAAGTCAATGCGGTAGAGACTTGAGATAATGGGTGTAATCCGAAAAAAGATTCAAATGTGGTTTCACCAGTTGTGCTACATGTGAAGAGTCGCATTCTGTTGAAGAGTGTCCACGAAATCCACAGTCAATCTACTTTGTCAAGAACAACCCTTTTTCAAACATGTACAACCCCGGGTGGCAAAACCACCCTACTTTTGCTTGAAAAAATAACCAACAACTAGGCTGTCAACCTAGGGCGCAAAGAGAAGGACCACCAGGATTTTTCCAAAGAACTAATGGTCAACAGCAACAACAAGCTAGCAGCTCTCAAACACCACCATCATTCTCTCTGAAGAATTTGTTAAAACAATACATCGAAAAAAATGAAATAGTCCTCCAGAGTCAAGCGACATCCATCCGCAATTTAGAAATCCAGATAGGACAAATTGCGGGAGAGTTAAAGAATAGACCGTAGAGGAACTACCGAGCTCAACTGAGCTCCCACGCAACCCGAGGAATACAGGGAAAGAACACTGTCTAGTAGTCACCCTGAGAAGTGGAAAGGCGACGGTGGAAGTTAAGAAGGAGCCTAGCAGGACCGATTCAAATATGATGGAATCAAAGAAACCGTTGACGCAAAATGAGTCAAAGGAGGTCGAGATTATGGAACCTGAATATGCGACCACCTCTAAGCCTCCAGACCATGGAACAGTAAAAGTACAGCTACCTCCATTCCCTCAAAGACTGAAAAAGAAGCAAAACGATGAAGGTCAATATCATCGCTTCCTGGAAATATTGAAACAACTACACATCAATATTCCATTTACAGAAGCGATAGAGCAGATGCCGATGTATGCCAAGTTTTTTAAGGATATTGTTTTGAAGAAGAGAAGCACAGGAAAATTCGCCACGGTGGCATTAACACAAGAGTCAAATATTATAATCCCACCAAAGATGCGTGACCCAGGCAGCTTTACGATACCCTGCTCAATAGGAGGGATCTACATTGGTCAAGCATTATGCGATCTTAGGGAAAACATCAACTTAATGCCCCTTTCAATCTTCAAACAATTGAATGTAGGTCAGCCGACACCCACTACGGTGACTCTCCAACTTGCAGATAGGTCCCTGGTACACCCTGAAGGAAAATTGAAGGATGTCTTGTTCATAATCGACAAATTTATTCTACCTGCAGACTTTATCATTCTAGATTATGAAGTGGATAAAGATGTGCCAATCATATTGGGATGACCATTCTTGTCTGTTGGTCATGCTCAAATAGATGTGCACAAGGGATAAATCACAATGAGCATCAATGGAAAGAAGCTCAGGTTTAATATTATCAAGGTAATTAAGTTCCCAGAAGATAAAGGCTTATCAAATTCTGACGATGAACACACTCGCGTTGAAGATTTGGAGTCCGAGGAAGAAAATGAAGAAAGAGAGTATGCGACAGCATCCTTAGAAACCTGCCATGCAATAACAGAGACAGTGAACAATGAAGATAAGTTGCATTCTAATGAAGAAAGAAAAACATGGAAACCCTCTTTAGAGCAACCACCTACATTGGAGCTGAAAACTCTACCAAATCACTTGAAGTACGTTTTCCTTGGCCATAATGAAACCTTTCCAATAATCATATCCTCTACATTACCGAAAGTAAAAAAACTGCGCTGCTCAGTATTATGAAGAAATATATTAAAGCAATCGGATGTAAGCTCACAGATATCAGAGATATTAGCTCGACATACTGAAAGAATAGAATTCGGCTCGAAGAAAACCAGAAAGGCTTGATAGAACCTCAACGCAGGAAGTGAAGAAAACCAGAAAGGTGAATTACACTACCACAGAGAAGGAACTTCTAGCGGTAATCTTTGTGATTAAAAAATTTAGACCTTACTTATTGGGATCAAAAGTTGTAGTCCACACTGACTACTTGGCAATAAGATATTTAATGACCAAAAAAGATGCAAAAGCCGAGACTAATCCGATGGGTTCTCCTACTCCAAGAATTTAATATGGAGATAATCGACCGCAAGGGAACGGAGAACCAGGTCGCTGACCATTTATCGAGGTTAGAGAATCCTGAAGTGGATCGCATTCAGTTAGAGGTGAATGCATCCTTCCCGGACGAGCAGTTGCTTAAAATTGAAAAACTACCCTGGTATGCAGATATTGTCAACTTCTTGGTCTGCAGACAATTTCCAGAAAATTACACATCCCACCAAAAGAAGCGGCTCATTCATGAATGTAAATCCTACAACTGAGACGAGCCAAATCTTTACAAAAATGGACTAAACCAGATATTGAGACTCTGTGTTCCAGAGACTACTTTTCAGCACATAATCTTTCAATGTCATGAATCACCCTATAGAGGACATTTCAGGGGACAGCGCACACGGCAAAAGTTTTGCAAAGTGGGTATTACTAGCCAACTTTGTTTAAGGACACATGAGAATATTCTATGAAATGGAATAAGTGCCAACGAACTGGAAATATTTCAGAGAAAAATGCGATGCCGATGAACATCATATTGTAATTGGAACTATTCGACGTATGGAGCATAGATTTCATTGGACCATTTCCATCGTTAAATGGTAATAAATGTTGGGTTTTATGTCCTAAAAACTCACAGTTTGTAAAATGATAAACATTTTCTATTATCAATATACTTGTTATTGATCTCATAAATTATATGAAAGTCTAAATCTAATAAACTAAGATCCATGACTATTGTATGAGTACTTGAACTTTATGTGGAGACACAAGAGTGGATCGGGTTCGAGTAAATAGTCAAAATGATTTATGGTACATGAATGAGGTTGGGTACCTTATTCTGGTAACACCATTGGATGTGGCCTGATCTGTAGTTGTTACAAAGATTTGTAAAGTGCTACATACGATATGATCCTAATTCGTATATGTTATGACATGAGGAGTGGTGGCGTCCTATGCAATGAGTTTGTATAATATCTGGACCAAGAAATAAGTCACTCTTACTTTATAATGCTGTTTACTGTTTAAGACTGACTATTTCACCTAGATGACCTAGGTAACTCGATCTTAATCTTGAGCTAACTATGAACTCCTGTTTATTCGGGATTGCCCTTAGATTTGCATAGTTGAGGGTTGGCTCAACAGCGTCGGCTCAATAAGACTCCCATTTCAGGGGTAAGACCGGATAGATATCTGGGGACATAGGTGCAAGACGAAGTTCACACCTACCTGATTTAGGGATAGAAGAAAGGTTGTTCTCTCAAGTACTGAACCCAAGTCTTGAACAAGGGGCCCCACCCTCTCACTGGGTTGAGAGAGTTTAGTTCAAAGATTTGATCACAAACCAGTTATTCATTAGAGGATCAGTAGGGACTTGAGGAATAAGACGTAATCTCGAGGGTAAAACAGATATTTGACCTAGCCGTTATTACGAACAACTTGTGAAGGGTCGACTTGCTGATTATGGTTAAATCATGTGGACATAATATATCTACAGTGAAGGGAGTGCAACTATGAGCTTTAGTGGAGTGACCCATTAGTTAACGAATGGAGATTAATTTGATCTAATGAGTTTAGCCAATTAATCTCGAATCATTGGAGCCCATGATCTGTAGGTCCGCGAGGTCCCCCTACTAGCTCGTACAGATTAGCTCTAGAATAACGTGATAAGTTAATTTGAAATTTTCAAATTAGAATTAAGAAAATTAGTAATTATATGAGATATAATTATATATTTAATTTTAGAATTAAACGGAATAGGAGAATTTATATATATTTAAATATGATTTAAATATATAAAGATGGATATNGGAGAATTTATATATATTTAAATATGATTTAAATATATAAAGATGGATATGTGTTAAAATTAATTTAATATTTGATATTAAATTAATTAAGTTTTATTTAATAATTAATTTATGAAATTAATTAATTTGTCATTTTTAAAATCAAATAGATTTTTTAAATCAAAATTTGATTTTTGGATAAAGTTGAAAAGGAAAAGAAAACTAAAACACAAATGGATAAATGGGTTTTTCCATTATCCATCACTTAACTAGCTCACACATGAAGTAACCATTTGCCTTTATCTTCTCCAAGCATGAGCTGCAACTCATGCAGCTCTTCTTTTTGCATGTTGATCTGCAATATAATGAAGAGATTGGAGTGAAAATCGGGCATGCAATCAAAAGGTTTTTAAGAGAAAAACTAGTTTGAAGAAAGGTTCTTCAACCTTGTTACAACAATGAGCTTTTCTCCTTCATCCCTTGATTCAAGCTTGTTTTGAGCCTCACAACTCAATCTAGAGCACCAAGAGAATAGTGGAGAAGATCTTGAGGTGATCTACAATAATATATGGAGAAGATTGCAGCTGGAGAAGAAGCTTTGTAGAAGTTCTACAAGAGGTATATCTTGAAACCCATTTTTCTGCAGAAGCATGCTTTATATTATGCCAAAATTAGTGAATTTGAATGCTTAGATGATCCTTGTACTTCCGCTGCAATTGATACAATCCTACAATTGGTATCAGAGCATCAAATAAGCATTCAATTCAGTTTAATTTTGGTTTGATGGGTGTTTTATATGAGAAATATGAAACTGATGCACTTATATGGTTTTTTGAGTTTTGGCTGTTTAATTCTCTTTAATTTCTCATTTAAATTTGTAATTGGATCTTACTTGATGAGCTTTAATGTTTTCCCAAGAGTCTGTAATTTATTTGGAGTCATTAGAGTTGAAATTAAGCTATAAATCGAAGAAACAAGCAAAGAGGCCGAGTTGCAGTTCCGAGTTGCTAAACGATCGTCTAGCTCTAGATGCTACATGATGTGAAGAAAAGCTAGACGATTGTATAGCAATGGACGTTGGTTGTTGTGATGTTGAACGCCAGACGATCGTGTACCTGTGAGAGCTAAACGATACGTTCAATTTGCTATACGATAGCATTAAACGATCATTTAGTTTTGGCGTGTAAACTAAACGATACGTTGAATTTACTATACGTGGTACTATGCGATTGTTTAGCAACGATGCGCGTTAAGCGATGCGATGAAGTGCTGCGCGATAGCGCTGAGCGATCGTTTAGATGCGAAGCTAAGTGATCGTATAGACGAAGTGCTAAGCGATGCGTTGAAGTTTCTATGCGATGGAACTAAACAAATCACTTACGATGCTGAACGACGCGATGATGTTCTATATGATGGAGCTAAGTGATCATTTAGCTACACGACAGATACTGAACGATGGCATGCAATGCTAGACGATTGTGTTAAGCGATCGTTTGGTTCTATACGATAGAACTAAGCGATGGTGATGAAGAGCTATATGATAGACTTGAGCGATCGCTTACTTCGATCGTTTATCTTTGATCGGGAGCTAAACGATGTGTCGAGTTGCTATGCGATAGCACTAAGCGATCGTTTACCTCTATGCGGGAGTTAGGCGATGCGTTGAATGCTTTGCGATGGCATTAAACGATTGTTTACCTTTTCGCACGCTAAACGATCAAGCATTTACTAAACGATGGTCGTCATTGCTAAACGATGAGACTTAGCAAGATGTTGAACATGTGCAAGGGCTTTTGGTTCGACCGGTTCTCTTGTGGTATGGTCCGATTCAGCTTCAAATGGTTCTTGGCTGGTTCGGTTTAGACGCTTTGGGTCTGATTCAAGCTACTTGAGTTCGGTTTGGAGCGGTTTGGGAACGGTTTGGAAACTATTTTGTAATAGTTAGGCTTCTATTTGTTTGTTTTTGCCAAAACTAAAACCATATCAGTCTATGTTTAATTATTTATGCATTTGATGTATGTTATAATTAAATAAATCTTATATGTGCATATAGTATGCCATTTAGATTTAAAATCCCACCATAGGAAGCATGTAACATGCATTAAAAGTAGGTTGACCACATGTTTTAATTGTTATAATATATAGTATGCATGTTAGGGTTTCTTGTCCTATTCAATATAAACTGTTATTATTAAATTTGAATGGCGCTCAATGTATGTTATGCGCATCGCAATTAGCATCGTCTAAAGTTTTATAAGTTAGCTTATTAAAAATTGGGTTAGACATTTAACAATCCATAGACAACAGCTGCCATGCTCACGTAGGGTTGATCCACTATAGTTTTAATTGTAAAACATATAAAACCTTGCTTACAAACTCAAACGGTAATAATCTATATCTAAGGCCTGGGTCGGTACTTATGCTTGCACGGGTTAACACGAACACCTTCTACCTAAGGGATTATGGCCTGAATTATGAGTGTTGGTAACCGGTTTTATATGCATACGTGAGTGATGTAAGGTAATAAAATGGTTTATCGCCTAGACATCATAGGTTAAAATCCAATTATAAGAGTTATACTTGGATAAACCACATAGATTTAGGGTTGTTTTATTAGCCGAAAAGAACCTAAGTATTAATCTACCCAAAATAGAACACTTCAGTGGCAGTTTAATAACTTATATATGATAGAGTTATTAGAAAACTTCAGTGGGAGATTAATAACATATACGATACGTTATTTTTAGCCCTCACGTCTCTAAGAGTTCACAATCTAGATTTAAACGGTATTTCGTGTCACCCTGGAAGTGACCTCCTTACGGAGAGTATTTTTTAGCTTAAATCTAGGTTTCGGTGAATAAGAGAAAGTTATTCAAATATAAGTCTTTTATACAATAAATAGATTTCAACTACCACGTCTCCACATACTTTACACCGTGAGATACATATGACGCATCATGTCACCCTGGAAGTGGCCTCCCTACGGAGAGCGTTTTGTATGAGTCAATATCAAGGTAAACAGAGGAAATAGTTCATAGTAAGTGGGTGAAGGATATGTGTCAATATATCCTGCAGTCTCCTTCATTAGTCTGAACTGTGAGATTCCTATGTTGCGCCTGCTGGTTAGCTTTAAGCGTCCTTTTGCTAGTCGTTTAGCGATGGCTATCCCCACGGAGGGTTGTAACATAGGATTCGAAACATCACAGGCTTCAATAAAATGAATAGGGTCTTATAGTTCCGTTTTGGATGTTGTCTTCTATCTTGTAGGCAAATTCATACCGTCCTATAGGATCTGAAAGTGACGGGTCACACTTACAAGTATTACTAAGTTGTTAGTAAAGATCTTGACCGAAAACAGTAACTAAATGACTATAGGAATAAGAGTTATTCTAGAGACAGTAAGAATAAGAGTTATTCCGGGGATAGTGTTTGGACAAAATTGTTTGTTTTAGTGAAGGAGTATCTGACTACCCCATGGTAGCACATATTCTGACTCACTAAAATATTGTTGCAAATAAATAATGGTTATAGGTACATTATTACTTTTTGCTAAAACTTGACTTTGGATTTGGTTACAATTTGCTAATTAGAATTTGTTTGAATTTTATCAGCATGTCGAATTCTAGAATACTCGCTTCCGATGTACATAACAGTAAAATCAAATCCACAAACAAATTACTAGCGGTTGATTATATCAAAAGAGTTTTAACAGAGGATTGTCCTCTATCTCCCAACTCATCAAAATTATGAATTATCTAGACGAGGATGTTGAATTCGAACAACAAGATAAATATGATTTACTTATTATCGAAGCATGTTTAGTGAAAAACGATAAAATTTGGATAATTGATTCAGGTGCTGCTAGTCATGTATGTACTATCTCACAGGAAACAAGTTCCTAGAGACAATTGATAGAAGGTGAAACAATCTTTAAGGTAGGGATCAGGGAGATTGTTTCCACCAAAGCAGTGGGAGATATGAAGTTATTTATAGGAGATAAGTACATTTATTTGAAAAATGTATATTATATTCCTTCTATGAAAAGGAATTTAATTTCTGTCTCCTGTTTGCTAGAACAAAATTATAAAGTTTATTTTGAAAATGGTGAAATGTTCATCAAAATGGGTAATAAACAAATTTGCTCTACAAAATTGGAAAATAACTTGTACATGTTAAAACCAACTGAGGTCAAACCTTTTTTTAACATAGAGATGTTTAAAACTGCTGGGACTCATAAGAAGAGGAAGATTTCTCCAAATGCCCATCTTTGGCACTTAAGACTGGGTCACATAAATCTCAATAAGATTGAGAGATTGGTTAAGAACGGTCATCTAAATAAGTTGGAAGACAGTTCATTACCACCATGTGAGTCTTGTCTTGAGGGTAAAATGACAAAAAGATCTTTTTCTGGAAAAAGTCTTAGAGCCAAAGAACCCCTAAAGCTGATTCACTCAGACCTTTGTGGGCCTCTAAATGTTAGAGCAAGAGGAGGGTATGAATATTTCATTAGTTTTATAGATGATTATTCCAGGTTTGGGCATGTTTACCTAATGCGACAAAAGTCTTAAATTTTTGAAAAGTTCAAAGAGTATAAGACTGAGGTTGAAAACCAATTAGGTAGAAAGATTAAAACACTTCGATCGGATCGAGGTGGTGAGTATTTGGACATAGAATTCTAGAACTATTTGATAGAACATGGAATTCTGTCTCAACTCACAGCCCCTGGCACACCTTAGCAAAACGGTGTGGAAGAGAGGAGAAACAGAACCTTGTTGGACATGGTTCGTTCCATGATGAGTTACACTCAGTTACCAAATTCTTTTTGGGGACACGCAGTTGGGACTGCAGTGTATATTTTGAACATAGTTCCCTCAAAAAAGTGTTTCTAAAACACCTTATGAGCTCTGGATGGGATGTAAAGGAAATTTACGTCACTTCAGGATTTGGGGTTTTCCACCACATGTTTTGGTGCAAAATCCTAAAAAGTTGGAACACCGTTCAAAAGTATGTCTATTTGTAGGCTACCCAAAAGAAACAAAAGGTGGTTTCTTCTATGATCCTCAGGAAGATAAAGTGTTTGTATCGATAAATGCAATCTTCCTAGAAGAAGATTATATAAAGAACAGAAGAAGATTATATAAAGAACCATCAACCTCACAGTAAGCTAGTAATAAAAAAAAAGTCCAGAGAAACGACAAATGTATCAACAAGAGTTGTTGATCAAGCAGGTTCTTTAACAAGAGTTGTTGATAAAGCAAGTCCGTCAACAAGAGTTATTGATGAAACTGATACCTCACATCCTTCTCAAGAGTTGAGAATGCCTCGTCGTAGTGGGAGGGTTGTGCAATAGCCTGACCGGTACATGGGTTTAACTGAAACTTAAGTCATCATATCAGATGAGGGTTTAAAGGATCCATTGTCTTTTAATCAAGCAATGAACGATGTGGACAAAGACTAATGGATTAAAGCCATGGACCTTGAAATGGAATCTATATATTTCAATTATGTCTAGGATCTTGTAGATCAACCGGAAGGGGTAAAACCCATCGGTTGAAAGTGGATCTACAAGAGAAAACGAGACAAAACTGGTAAAGTACAGACCTACAAAGATAGACTTGTGGCAAAAGGGTTTACCCAAAGAGAGGGGTTAGATTTTGAAGAAACCTTCTTTTCAACTGCCATGATAAAGTCTATTAGAATACTCTTATCCATAGCCACATTTTATGATTATGAAATATGGCAAATGGATGTCAAGACAACTTTTCTGAATGGCTATCTTGAAGAGGGTATCTATATGTCTCAACCAAAAGGGTTTATACAGCAGGTTCAAGAGCAAAATGTTTGCAAGCTTAATCGATCCATTTATGGATTAAAACAAGCTTCTAGATCCTGGAATATGAGATTTGACGTTGCTATCAAATCTTATGGATTTGAACAAAATGTTGACAGACCCTGTGTATACAAGAAGATCGTTAACAAAACTGTCATTTTTTGGTGTTGTATGTTGATGATATTCTACTCATTGGGAATGAGGTAGAAAATCTAGCTGATGTTAAGAGATGGTTGGCTTCACAATTCCAAATGAAAGATTTGAGAGAAGCACAGTATGTTCTTGAAATCCAAATAGTTTGGAATCGCAAGAACAGAACATTAACATTATCTCAAGCATCTTATATAGACAAGATGTTGTCTAGGTATAAAATGCAAAATTCCAAGAAAGGGTCTTTACCTTTCAGGCATGGAATTCACTTGTCTAAGGAGCAGAGTCCTAAGACACCTCAAGAGGTTGAGGAGATGAATCGAATTCCATATCCATCTGCAGTTGGGAGTTTGATGTATGCAATGTTGTGTACTCGTCCTGACATAAGCTATGCCATAGGAATTGTCAGCAGATTTCAGTCCAATCCTGGTCATGACCATTGAACTGCTGTTAAAAACATTCTCAAGTATCTTCACAAAACGAGAGATTATATGCTCGTGTATGGTCCTAAGGATCTAATCTTTACTAGATACACTGATTCTGACTTTCAAACCGATATTGATTCGAGGAAATCAACTTCGGGGTCAGTATTCACTCTGAACGGAGGAGTAGTTGTGTGAAGGAGCATCAAGTAGGTTGTATTGTGGACTCCACAATGGAAGCTGAGTATGTAGCTGCAAGCGAGCATCAAAAGAAGCAGTGGTATTGTAATGGAAGGGGAAAGCATATCGAACAGAAATACCATCTTATCAAGGAGATTGTACACAGAGAAGACATCATTGTCACTTAGATTGCTTCCCAAGACAACTTAGCTGATCCATTTACGAAGGCTCTTTCGGTTAAAGTGTTCGAGGGTCACCTAGTAGGACAAGGTCTACGAGTTTTGTATCACTAGGGCAAGTGGGAGAATTGATGGGTATTGTAATGGAGTTTATTGTATTTGTACATTTTATTCTCTCCATGTAAACTCAACATTGTATATATTTGTATATATTGATCCACTGGAGTTTTAGTCTAAGTGGGAGTATTGTTGGGTTTTATGTTCTAAAAAATCGCAGTTTGTAAAATGATAAACATTTTCTATTATCAATATACTTGTTCGAGTAGAAATATGTATATAACATTTACTATGGTACATGAATGTAGGTGGGTACCTTATCTTAGTACACCGTTGGATGCGACCACTTTGTAGTTGTTACAAAGAGTTGTAAAGTGCTACATACAATGTGATCCTAATTCGTACATTTTATGACATGAGGAGTGGGGGCATCCTATGCAATGAGTTTGCATAAGATCCGGACCAAGAAATAAGTCATTTTTACTTTACACGCTATTTACTGTTTAAGACTGACTATTTCACCTAGATAACCTAGGTAACTCGATCTTAATCCTGAGCTAACTATGAACTCCTGTTTATTCGGGATTGCCCTTAGATTTGCATAGTTGAGGGTTGGCTCAACAGTGCCAGCTCAATAAGACTCCCATTTCAGGGGTAAGATCGGATAGATAGCTGGGAACATAGGGTGCAAGACGGAGTTCACGCCTACTCAATTTATGGATAGAAGAAAGGTTGTTTTCTCAAGTATTGAACCCAAGTCTTGAACAAGGGACCCCACCCTCTCACTAGATTGAGAAAGTTTGGTTTGGTGATTGGATCATAAACCAATTGTTCATTAGAGGATCAGTAGGGACTTGAGGAATAAGATGCAATCTAGAGGGTAAAACAGATATTTGACCCAACTGTTATTATGAACAACCTGTGAAGGGTCGACTTGCTGATTATGGTTAAATCAGGTGGACATAATCTATTTACAGTGAGGGAAATGCAACTATGGGCTTTAGTGGAGTGACTCATTAGTTAATGAATGGAGATTAATTTGGTCTAATAAGTTTAGCCAATTAATCTCGAATTGTTGAAGCCCATCATCTGTAGGTCTGCGAGGTTCCCCTACTAGTTCGTAACGGAATAGCTCTAGAATAGCGTGATAAGTTAATTTGAAATATTCAAATTAGAATTAAGGGAATTAGTGATTATATGAGATATAATTATATATTTAATCTTAGAATTAAACGAAATAGGAGAATTTATATATATTTAAATATGATTTAAATATATAAAGATGGATATGTGTTAAAATTAATTTAATATTTGATATTAAATTAATTAAGTGTTATTTAATAATTAATTTATGAAATTAATTAATTTTTCATTTTTAAAATCAAATAGATTTTTTAAATCAAAATTTGATTTTTGGATAAAATTGAAAAAGGAAAAGAAAACTAAAACATAAATGGAAAAATGGGGTTTTCCTTTATCCATCACTTAACTAGCTCACACTGAAGCAACCATTTGCCTTTGTCTTTTCCAAGCATGAGCTGCAACTCATGCAACTCTTCTCTTTACATATTGATCTATAATATAATGAAGATATTGGAGTGAAAATCGGGCATGCAATCAAAAGGTTTTTTAGAGAAAAACTGGTTTGAAGAAAGGTTCTTCAACCTTGTTGCAGAAGTGAGCTTTTCTCCTTCATCCCTTGATTCAAGCTTGTTTTGAGTCTCACAACTCAATCTAGAGAACCAAGAGAATAGTGGGGAAGATCTTGAGGTGGTCTACAACAAGATATGGAGAAGATTGCAGCTGGAGAAGAAGCTTTGAAGAAGTTCTATAAGAGGTATGTCTTGAAACCCATTTTTCTGCAGAAGCATGCTTTATATTATGCCAAAATTAGTGAATTTGAATGCTTAGATGATCCTTGTGTTTCTGCTGCAATTGATACAATTCTACAATAAATACATTTTGTTGGCCGTCAACTATGTTTCCAAGTGGATTAAAGCGGTTTCATGTGTTGCAAACGATGTGGCGATAGTCTCCAAGTTCTTACAGAGAAACATCTTCACTCGTTTTGGCACTCCACATGCCATAATAAGTGACGAAGGAACCCACTTTTTCAATCATATCATTAACAAACTATTGATCAAATACAATGTCCACCATAAGATCACCACCGCATATCACCCTTAAACAAACGGACAAGCCGAGGTTTCTAATATAGAAATCAAGTTGATTTTAGAAAAGATGGTGAATCCATCACGGAAGGACTGGGCCATGAAGCTTGATGATGCCTTATGGGCATGCCTACAAAACACCCATAGGCATGTCACCGTATGCGGTTGTGTTTGGGAAGGCTTGTCATCTACCGTTGAAATTAGAGCATAAGGCGCTGTGGGTAGTGAAGAAGCTTAACTTTGATCTGAAGGTTGCAGGGGAGGAGTGAAAACGTTAGTTACTCGAGCTGGACAAATGGAGACTACAGGTCTATGAAAATGCCAAAATCTACAAAGAACACATGAAGCATTGGCATGACAAGCGACTGTGTGAAAAGAATCTCCAAGCAGGTCAGAAGGTCGTACTGTTCAATTCTAGGCTATGACTCTTTCTAGGAAAATTTAAATCGCGTTGGTCCGGATCATTCATAATTAAAGAAGTATTCCCGCATGGAGCGGTAGAATTAACAAACGCAGATGGGACTAGCGCATTTAAGGTAAATAGACATAGAGTCAAAATGTATCATGGGGAAAATTTCCAACGCGAGAAAACCTCCGTGGACTTGAGGAAGCCAAAATGAAGAAGAAATGTGTAGTTCCTGCATTGATAAGCGACACACATTCATCAGGGACGAAGTATATCCTTTTTTTGAGTATCCTTTTGTCATTTTTCTTTCGTGAATCTATCTTACTTTTTGCATGATTACTACTCTTTATAATTACCAACTCTTTCTTTCATACTTTTTATCCTCTTGATATTTATCACTGATCGTAGTGACCGATTGCGATGGAGCAATGCGATAACCTCAAACAAGCGACCGGATCGATCAGCCCATCGTAATCAAAGAATCAACCCACCGCAGGAAAGGATGCGGGCGACAAAGAAAATTTGGGGGTTGTGTCTTTCCTTGCCTCATCTTATTTCAATTTTGCACTTCTTGTATTTCAATTTAATATTGCTAAATTCTACTATCGCATCCTCTTTAATTTGACTCAATCTTGAATTTTTTTTATTACTTCATTTGGTTGCCACATTCACCCCTTGCCAATTATGATTTTATGATGAAATTCATGCCTTTGTTTCTTACCTCATGTACTAAAGTCAGATTAATTTCAGGACAATCGATTCATGAAATATTTCTATCATTTAACGGTCTACCAGCTTTCCTTCAAATCTATTTTTACGAAATTTCCTAAGTCCATTGCATGAGTTATTTCGTCTCTCAGCAATAAGGACATTGTTGTGTGTTAAATTTAGGGGTTCTAGTAATGTTATTTTCAACCTTGTTACTTTTAAAAATTCGATAAAAAAACATTATAACATTGAGATCAGATCCTGCTCATAGTTGGATGCTCGCATGACACCCGTGGGAGCAAGCCAAAACGAAGGTAGGAATCGTGATCAATGCAGAAACCAAGTGATCACAACTCCGTTTCCAAATAAAGAGATGGGCATGAGTTTTGACTGAGAAAGAGTGCCTTGCTCGTAGTTGGATGTCCGTATGACACCCGTGGGGGCAAGCCAAAACGAAGGTTGGGCACTCAGATCAGCGCAAGATTACGAAACGAAGATCTGAATCGTGCAAGGGTCAAAATCACTTGAACACGCCGATTTGAGAAAAGTTTGAAATAAATCATGTGATGTCCTGGAAACGAGTAAAGTTTTTTTTTTTAAGGTTAAGCTTGCGGTCCTTAAAGATTAGAAATATTTTAGAAAGAGATCAGGATAGAAATTATTAAGGCATTGGTTCATGAAATTTGAATAAGGCACCCTGAGAAGTCTAAGTAGGGTAAAAACGGTTGAATCTTTAAAGAAAATCTTTAGTTTATGCTTGAAGATAAGCATTGTTTTAAATTTGGGAGTGTGATAACTGGTAGAAATACAAGTTATTACAGCTCAAATTAGTAAAACAATGAGAGAAAGCAATGGTAAAATAGGCAATATCATGTCTGAAAGTGCTAAACTAAAAGGAATTGCGATCACGAGTGCTTATCACATAAAAACAATTAATTTACCTATTTTGTGCAAGAACAATGCGATGGCGCATATGAAACTGCGATCCAACGGCACAATGTGACAGCGCGCTTAAAGTTGTGATCGTAAGTCATGCGATCGTGAGAAGTTCTCAAAAAGTGATCGCATAAAGACCTCGCATCAAGGTGACAGCATAATAAATCATGATGGGACGTAAAGCTGATAACGGTCGATTCTGAATACAGTTGACAAGCCGTTAAAAGCCATACTGTAGCAAGTACATTTAACTTTCAGTGACTTTTAAACGGCACAATAGAGTAGGGAAATTAATGTTGCCCATCGTTGCAATCATTAGTAAGAAAATCTGTTTCACCTTGAATTCTATAAATATCGAATGCCACCAGAGAGAGAGAAATATCCATGCACATATATATACATATACATAGAGGACGGAAAGAGTAAGGAGACGAGGCGAAGCCGAGAGAAATCTCTCCCGGGCAGATCGAGAGATTATCGGAAAGCAATACAAAGGAGAGAAGGCCAACCCTTGCAAGAGAAAGAATCCACAACTAGAACAGAGTTGAACTGATAAAGAGTAGTGTAAAAGGCCACGGGAAGTAAGACATTACTTACCGGGCTTGTTATCTCTCAAACCCATTTGTTATTTTGTATTAAGTACTTTATTTGCAGAAAATGGAAACTTCATTTCGATCTATGTTCAATCTCTTCACACCATGCATGAGCAGCTAAATTTTTGAATGGGTTGAGAAATACTTAGCTAGCATGACTTAAGATATGCATTTTATGCGATCATCTTGTCTTATGTATGCATCATTCACCCTTTGGACGTACTTGAGAGAGTAGTCTAAAGATAGAATCTAGACTTGAAAGAGTCGGATTAGAATCTAGACTTGAAAGAGTCGGATTAGAATCTAGACTTGAAAGAGTCGGATTAGAATCTAGAATTCAGAGAGTGGGATTAGATCGCATAAGCAAGAGTAGAAACTTAGAAATAAGTTATATCTGCTATTTACACATCGCATGCGTCCTAGAAATAGGAATGGTGGTATGCGGTCACCTTGTCTTATGTGTGCATCATTCATCATTTGGGAATACTTGAGAGAGTAGTCTAAACATAAAATCTAGGCTTGAGAGAGTCAGATCAGATCGCATTAGCAAAAGTAAAAACTTAGAAATAAGTTCTATCGACTGTTTCGCATATACATCGCATACGTCCTAGAAATAGGAATTATGGCATTCTGCATTGAGAAATGTAGTACTGATATTTGTGTATAGCATGGTCGCATAACTTGTGCACAATCTTGGGAAATGTTAGCTAAACCCCTTCTCAACCCCTTCATCGCATAATTATTGTAAATCTACGCTTTCATCGTTCCATATTCAACTCTGTCGCATAGGAAAGTCACTTAGTTAAAATCCTTAGCCGTGATTTTTCTATGTAAACTAAACTCTAGGTTATAAAATACTCGGTGGGAGGAAGAGATGTATCTGATATGTCTATGATTTCACTCACGTTTCTCCGTGTATGTTCACACCGTGAGATTCATGCTTGGCCTCGTGGTGCCCTGGGAGCATCCCCCTTTGGATGGTGTTTGCATGAGTTAATATCAAGGTGGACGGAGAGAGTCTTTATAGTAAGTGGGTAAAGGGTGTTGTCAACACGTCCTATGGTCTCTGTTATTGGTTCACACCATGAAATCATTTTGTACTCCCTCGTGGCGCTCTGGGAGTGTCCTTCTTCAGATGGGTTTTATGCAGTTGGTCAAGATCAAGGTGAACTCTAGAAATGGATAGGGTTGCTTTAGGTTTTACCCCAATCGAATTTTTTCCCTTCGGATTGGCTGCTTGGGGTGGATCTCTAGGGCCTAAAATGGCGGGTCACACTTACGGGAGATTGTTAAATAAGTTAATGATCTCTTGGCTAAATCAATGATGGCTAGTCGTTATAGGAGCAAAATTCGTTCTGGTATTAATGGCTGGTTGGGAACTTCTCAATTCTGAGGAGGGATAATTGATCTCCCTTCAGTGGCTTTTGTTCTAAACCTTTGAAGCATCATTGTGAAACTAGATGTCACGTGGGGTTCATATTCGTTTTGTTAAAACCTTATTGGATATTGCTACAGTATGGTTTACAATGGGTATTTACTTAAAAACCTAACGTAGGTCAATGTGTTTTTCTTTTCAGCATCTCGTTGATATTTCCGTTTAGTACTTTTAATATGACTGACTTCATATAGTGGAGAGAACCGTGTGAAATGTATTTCGTGGCAAACGACCTCGAATTTTTCATGGTTGAGGAGTGTCCTCAAGTCCCAACCCTTGATGCACCGCGAAGTATTCGCAATGCATATAAGGTATGAATGAAGGCTAATTCGTTGGCCCGACTTTACATTTTGGCTAACGTACCTGATGTTTTGGCCATAAGGGTTGAGAACATGGTCATTGCACGCGAGATCATGGACTCACTGCAAGATTTGTTTTAACGTCGATTCTTACTTTTCGAGCACAAAGGGGTAGATGACGAAACCATTAGTGTCAGTTGTTCTGACACTGATCCTAGTACTCGCCAAAAGAGGAGGAAAGAAAACAAATCTGATTTATTGGTCTTGGAGACGTGTTGGTAGAGAATGTTGATTCTGCCTAGATCTTAGATTCAAGTGCTACCAATAATGTCAGTTCCTCTTACCAAAGATTCAGTTCCTGGAAAATGTTGCCACAGGGAGAAATGACTCCACGAGTCGATACTGGTGAGATTGTTTCAGCTGTTGCTGTAGGTAAGCTGAAGTTATTTGTTGACAAGAAACGTTATCTGTTACCGGATAATGTTTTATTAGCTATTAAAAGGAATTTAATCTCGGTTTCTTGTCTCATTGAACAAGGGTATACCGTCTCCTCTTCTGAGAATAAAGTTTTTATTTTCAAGAATGGAATGGAGATTGGTTATGGTTCAATGGAAAGTAACTTATATGTACTAAGGTTATTAGTCATAAAAGCCTTGTTTAACACTGAAATGTTCAATAGGCTACAATAGCTAAAAGACCAAAGGTTTCTCCTAAGAAAAACGCCCATCTTTGGCATCTAAGGTTAGGTCATATCAACCTCAATAGGATTGAGAAGTTGGTGAAAAGTGGACTTCTAAAGAGTTTAGAAGAAAACTCCTTGCCGGTATGTGAATTATGCCTAGAAGGCAAAATGACCAAATGATCTTTTACTGGAAAAAAGATTTTAGAGCCAAGGAAGCCTTGAAGCTTATACATTCAGACCTCTGTGGTCCGATGAATGTTAGAGCTCGGGGTGGGTATGAATATTTTATATCTTTCATAGATGATTATTCAAGGTTCGGGTATCTCTACCTAATGCAATGTAAGTCTGAAGCCCTTGACAAGTTCAAGGAGTATAAGGCGAAAGTTGAAAACTTGTTAGGTAAAAAGATAAAAACACTACGAACTGATCGTAGTGGAGAGTATATGGATTTCCAATTCCAAAACTATATGATAGAACATGGAATTGCGTCCCAACTCTCGGCCCCTAGTACACCTCATTAGAATGGTGTATCAGAAAGGAGAAACAGAACTTTGTTGGACATGGTTTGGTCTATGATGAGTTATGCTCATCTTCCAGACTCGTTTTAGGGTTTTTCAGTGGAGACTGCGTGCTATATCCTGAACAAAGTTCCCTCGAAAAGTGTTTCTCAAACACTTTTTGAGTTGAGAGGCCGTAAAGGTAGTTTACGCCACTTCAGAATTTTGGGCTGTCCAACACATGTGCTAGTGACTAACCCAAAGAAGCTGGAACCGCGTTCGAAGGTTTGCCTCTTTGTAGACTACCCCAAGAAAATGAGAGGTGGATACTTCTATGATCCGAGTGAGAACAAAGTGTTTGTTTCTACAAATGTTATCGTCTTAGAAGACGACCACATGAGCGGTTATAAGCCATGAAGTAAGCTCTTCTTGGTGGTGTCACACTCAACTCAACACTGTCGAGGATCTATGGAGGCCGTTCATGTTATTCAAGTTGTTCGTGACCTTGGCGATCACTTAGTTCGAGTGTGCGGTGTTCGTGCAGTATATCGATCGTGTTGGACGAGCGTTCATGTGTTGCTGTGTAGTTGTGATCGAGCGTTTGTGATCAAGGAGCTTTGTGATGAGTCTGCAAAAGAGTGTTACTCTTGTCCTTGATCATTTGTATAGCATGCTGTAATTTATGTATTTTTTGAAAGAGTTAAAAAACATGCAGCGGAAGTATCAAGGATCCATAAGCATTCTAATTCACTAAGTTTGGCAAAAACTAAAGCATGCTCTTCTAAAAAGTGCGTTTTCAAAACATACCTTTGATGAACTCTCAAAGAAAACATGTGTACAAGAGTTGTCTTCACTTGATATCACCGTGAACCATCTCAAAGCCTTCCCTACTATGCTCTTGGAGCTTTAGGCAGAGTTGTGGGACTCAAGAACAGCTTAAGGGTGTGAAGAAGCAAGAAGAGCTCACAGCAGCCGATTGAAAAAGACAGTTTCTTCTTCACAAAAAATTTTCTCTCAAAATTTTGCATTCACCTTTCTCCAACGACTCCAATCTTCTTTATATATAGTAGATGAACATGCAAAAAGATGGAGTGCACGGCTTTCATCTCATGCTTGGAGAATCAAAGTAGAGAGGATAATGGCCTTTGCATGAGCATGAAGATGAAGGTAATGGAGAAAATTCAATCCCTATTTTGTGCAACCATGCAAAACCATTTTCCATTTTCTTTTAAAACAAAAAATGATTTTAAAACCATGTTAATACAAAAATGATTTTCTTTAATTAATTTCATAAATCAATTTAAAATATTAATTAATTTAATATCAAATATCAAATTAATTTTTGCACAATAATCACCTTCATATATTTAAATCATATTTAAATATAATTTCTCTTGTTCTGTTTAAATCATATAGCCCATAGTTGAACTCCCCTCACTGTAGATATATTATGTCCACTTAATAACCATAATCAGTAAGTCGACCCTTCACATGTTGTTCGTAATCACAGCTAGGTCAAAAATACCGTCTTACCCCTGTGACTACATCTTGTTCTTTAAGTTCTTACTGATCCTCTAATGAACAATTCTGATTCATAATCTCTATGAATCAAATTTTTTCTCTATCATGAGAAGGTGAGGCCCTGATTGTTCAAGACCTAGAGCCAGTACTTAAGAGAACAACCTATTTACTAACCCTAAATAAGGTAGGAGTGAATTCTATCTTGCAAGACTATGTCCTCAGCTATTCATCCGGTCTTATCTCCAAAATGGTAAGCTTATTGAGCAGTTCTGTTGGACTACTCTCATTGTTTGCAGATCAAAGGATAATCACAAACAAACAGGAGTTCATAGCTAGCTCAGGATTAAGATCGAGGTAACTTAGGTTATATAATAAATGAAATAGTCAGTTTTAATAGTAAACGATTGTTATAAAGAAAAGTGACTATTTTCATGGTCCAGTCTATATGCAAACTCATTGCATGGATGCCTCCACTCTCATGTCTCAACATGAACGATTTGTAGATCACATTGTTTGTAGCACCTTACAACTTCTTATAATAACTACAGAGTGGGTCATATCCAATAGTGTTACCAGGATAAGATACCCAATTTCATCCATATACTTATTAGACCATTTAGGCTATATACTGTTAACTTGATCCTGTTTATGTCACTGCATAAAGTTACAGTATTAAGACTATAGCCAAGGATGCATTTATTGGATTTTCATAATAAGATGCAAAATCAACAAGTCATTATTATTGATAAAATAGAATGTTTAACACGAACTGCGAGTTCTAGGACATTCACAACATTTTTGCATAACCATATGTTTCTGTTCATGATTATAATTGTAAAGTTCATATACGATTGTAATTTGGTATGATCTTTCCGTTGCTCATGAAAATCCTCGTGTTCGATTTCCTTCACTTTATATATCATCAATCAAGCTTTCAATGAGTATGTAATCAATATTTGATAGACTTGTTTAATTGATATGATCTATCAATGATGTTGGTCTACTAGTGATAGGTCTTATAGTAAATGAGTATATCATTGGTCTATTGCTGATATTTGGTCTATACGTGATAGATCTAATGTAAAACAAAATGTAATTATTCTTTGATATATCTTTTTGTCTTTTCTTATCTTACTGCAGGTTCATTCACTGCATATGAAACTGATTCTAAGGGACATTTTAAGTATTATTTCATGGCAATTGGATCGTGTATTGAGGGGTGGAAATATTGTAGGCCAAACATATCAGTTGATCACACCTTTTTGAAATGTAAATATGGTGGAACTCTTTTGACGACATCAACAAATGATGGTAATAATCAGATTTTTCCTCTTGCCTTTAGTATTATAGACTCTGAGAATGATGCATCATGGAGATGGTTTTTTGATAATATCAAGAAAAGTTTTGGGGATCGAGAAGGTTTAGTTATTATATCCGATCGACATTTAAGTATTCCAAAAGGTGTTCAAAATGTTTTTCCAACGGCTGAATATTGTGTTTGTTTGCAACATCTTTTGAGAAGTTTGAAGTTGACATATAAGGACTCTTCTATTGATAATACGTTTTCTAGATGTGGAAAAGCATATACTATTGTTGATTTTGAGCTAAATATGAGATGGATGGAGGCTATATATCCTCATATGCGAGACTATCTTAGTAATGTTGGTTTCGAGAAATGGGCTCGTGCATATTGTAGAAGGAGAAGATATCAGATGATAACTACAAACATTTCAGAATGTTTAAATGCATCACCACTCGATTCAATCAGACAATTATTTCAAAAATGATTTTATGATAAAAGTAAAGCTGTATATTGTATGAAATCTTTTTTGACTAGCTGGGTTGAGGGAAAATTATGAAAACAACATCAGATAAAAAAGAGTTACTTGTTTTCATGGGGTAATATAGCACAATTTTTCAGTGATTGAGTTTTATCAGTGATAGATATCTACTATTGATAAACTCAGATAGTTGGATCTTAATTAATTTCTTGTCTATGTGTCATTTTTCTCAGGTTAATGCAATTAATGATGTCAAATTTCAAGTAATTGATGGAAGCAATCATTTTATGGTACATTTAGATTCCAAATCATGTACTTGTCGTGTATGGGATCTTGATGAAATTCCATATGCCTATGCACTTGTAATTATTCGTGGATGCAACATGGATACTTACTCATTTGTTCATAAGTATTTTTTGACAAGCACCTTGATTTCATGTTATGCTGGTTCTGTCCGTCCAATTGGGAACCATGCTAATTGGAAGCCTATAGGGATTGACATGAGCATATTACCTCCAATTGTTAAGCATCCAGCAGACCACCTCGAAAATAAAGAATATTATCAATTGGCGAGCAAAGAAATTCGACAAAGTGCAATCGTTGTCGTCATGTTGGTCATAATTGTAGAATGTGTAAATTTCCATTTATATAATGATGCAACATTTACTATCAATGTGATATTTATAGATGTGAACATGTAGGTTGCGAACATTTTTAGAATGTTGTAGGGTTTGTCATTTTTACCATTGGTTCGATTGTTATATTGTATATACGAACATAACATTCTGCTTGGAAAATATAGAACGTTTAGTCCTTTAGTTTGTAAACAGTTTGTACGACTGCTTGTGATGTATAATATATGATATTTACTTCACATCTTAATTTTGCTCAGTTGAATGTTTTATTTTCTTTACCACAAACCAATAAACCTAAAATCCCTGGTTATCTGAATGTAACTTAAGCATGTATGTGGTGACATAAAAGTGGATCATGTCTTAAGTGATAACCAAAATGGTCTGTAGTATATAGATATAGAAGGGAAACCTTATCCTGGTAAGGCTACGGATGCGGCCCACTTTTTGGAATGATCACAAATTTTGTGATTTGTCACAGATGGTTTGATCCTGATCATTCATGTAGGGGACATGCGAGTGGGGGCTATACAAAGAGTTTGTATAAGACCTGACCACGGAGTGTTAATGTCTCGTTATATCATCGTTCATGACAGAGACTTAACTTCACTAGGATGACCATAGGTAACATGACCTCAATCCTGAGTGAGTTGGGAACTTCTACTATTGAGGGCGGTCCTTTGATTTGTATCCAGATCGCCGACTCAAACCTACCACTTTGAGATTCATCTGAATTGGGATCTGAGAACTCAACTACACAAGATGGAATTCACTCCTTCCCCGAAGCAGGGGCAAGTAGATAGATAGCTCCCTTAAGGGTTGATTCCAGGGCTTGAACGATGTGGCACCACACACCTTCTCTTGGCTCGAGAGGTGTTCATACATAGTTGGACTATGTTGTATTGTTCATTACAGGGATCAGTGGTACTTAAAGAGTGAGATGTAACTACAGGGGCAAAATGGTAAATTGGCCCAGCTATACTTACGAGCATCTGTGAAGGGTCATCGTACTCATGATTGGTTATATCCGATGGACAAAGAAATATATCTGTGATAAGAAAAGTTCAGTTGTTGGTCTTTAGTGGAATGTCTGCCAGTTAACAGATGGTGGATCTCATGGCTAAAGAGCTTAGTCAGCTATTCACATATCGTTGGAGCTTCGAGCCACATGTCCATAAGATCCCATTGGTATCTTGGATAAAGTTGAGAATCAGTTTTTAAGTCAGTTTAAAATGTTCAAATTGACAAGAGGGAGTTCGATTATATGTGATATAATTGACTAAATGTATGAGATACATTATTTTGGAGAAAATTGAAACTATAGGTTAAGAATATAATATGATTATATTCAATATTTATACAATTAGGCGGTTATGAGATAATTGGCCGAGACTTTCTCTGGAATCGTGCGAAAATGGGAAGATCGAATTCAGTTCTTGTAACTAAAGAATAAAATGAAAATTGTTTTCATTTTGTAAGAGATTTCGAAAATTCGCTCATAGTGTGAAAACTTTACGATCGTTTAGCGTTGAGAGCCTATGTGATAGCACCCATCATCCTAAATGATCGCACACCTGCGCACTAAACGATTGCACGCGATTTTTAAACAATCGCTTACTATTGCGAGATGATTGCTTAGTAAAACCTACATGATCATGTACCTTTCTCTAAATGACAAGCACACGACTATACAATAATCATCTACTATCTTCCACTTGCTTGTTCGTACTACACGATCGTCTTTTCCTCCTCCCTCCACCAATTCCATCAAAGTCCACCCTTTGGATTCTCACTCCGAGAATACCGAGGGCTTCGAGTGGTGGTGTCATCTTCGATTGCTGTTGGTTCGTGCACTGCCGATCGTGTAGGCGGTTGTTGTAACAACCCAAATTTGTACGCATACACTACAGGAAATTAAATGTTGAAATTTTATTTAAGTAGATGATAAATGTAATACCCTAACCCTAATTTAGAAATCAGGAAAATAAAATAAAATAAATAATAAATAAATAAATAAAAAGAAAAAGAAAAAGAAAAAGAGAGAGAAGTGGAGTCCACGTGTCACAAGCGGTGAAGGAAACCCACGCGTGAAAACTAGCGAGATTGGAAAGAGCGAGATTGGAGAGAAAATTGGAGAGAGCGAGAAAGCTAGAGAGAGCGAGACTGGAGAGAGTGAGAGTGGAGAGAGCGAGACTCTCAGCGAGAAAGATGGAGAGAGCGAGATTGGAGAGAAAATTAAAAAGAGCGAGAGTGGAGAGAGCGAGACTCTCAGCGAGAAAGCTGAAGAGAGCGAGATTGAAGAGAAAATTAGAGAGCGAGATTTCTCAGCGAGAAAGCTGGAGAGAGCGAGATTTTGAGAACAGAGAGACCGAGATTGAAGAGAAAATTGGAGAGCGCGAGTGGAGAGAGCAAGATTCCCAGCGAGAAAGCTGGAGAGAGCGAGATTCTGAGAACAAAGAAAGAGAGAGAGATTGAAGAGAAAATTGGAGAGCAAGTTTCCCAACAAGAAAGCTAGAGAGAGCGAGATTTTGAGAATAGAGAGTTATGCATTGAATTTGGCCACGATCTTATAGATTATATATGGAGAACCCTAAAATTGAATACAAACAAAGGTTTATGACAAACCTGCTACGGAACTACCGAGCAGGGGCAAAAATACGATAAGTAGATACAGAAATTTCCTTCTTCTTTACTGCTACAGCGGAAACCTTCCAATCAGAAGAAACTTCCTCTTTGGCTTTGAAGCTATAGAAACAAAAAGCTACTTACTAGCTTTTCGATAGGAGTTTGTGCGTGGCCCCAAGCTCTATAGGAAAGAAAATAGCATAGGCATCGCAGCGGCGGCAAACGTAAGCCAAAAATTAGGTGTCTTATTAAGAGAAATTCTTAAACCTAAGTAAGTTTAAAGAAGACATTTTTAGGATGAGTTGTCACACAGAGAAGAGCTGGAAACGGCTATAAATAGGAGGCTTTGGGCTAGAAGTTAAACTCATCCTAAAACAAAACTCAGTAGTAAAAATCGTGTGGAAAGGGTGAAGTAATTCTGTTAGTTAGAAGGAGGAAACGCGAGGGAATTTCCTTCTAGTTTAAGAGGGAAAGCTCTACTGATCAAACCATAAAGAATAATAAGGAATAACTAGGATCGTAGTCAAGGTAAGTAGTTTATCTCACCTTCTCGTTAAGTGTTTTATGGTAGTGTACCTTTGAAATGTTACTTTATTATGTTCTTATTCTTATGTTGCATCACATGTTTAAAACATGTTTCTCTACAAGGGATCCTATGCATTATGTTTGTTCACGATTATGTTAAGATCAAGTTTTAATTAGGTATAGGTTATGCTTCCAGGGCTGATAGGACATGTATGGTTGCACGCCTCTAAGCCCAATCTTACGTTATGTTTATGCTAGGGACTAGTAGGGTATGTATGGTTGCACCCCTTCTAGTCCAACCTTACATTTATGCTAATGGTTGATGTTGGATGCAACTCTGGTCCTACTGATTGCATGACCCACTGATCAGCAGATGGGTTCGTTTTTGCTTAGGTTCTCATCTTCCTATCAGGGTGGAGAAACTTACGTTAGAAGCATAACCGACCACGACATGTTATTATAAGTTTATGTTTTGGGACCCAATCATATGTTTTCATGACATGTTGCATGTGACTGTACATTTGGTCACTACCTTAAGTGAGAAATACTTACTGGGTATATTATATACTCATCCTATTTTTACAGACTTTGTAGGTAAAGACACAGCGTAGGTGGTAGAACTGGACGTCGCTCAAATGGCCAATCATCAAGCTCACTATTATAGGCATATGCATTTTGTACCACTACGCTAATGTTTTATGGATCCTAGTGTTTTGTAAAATAAACTTTTTATATAGTTTTCTACCTAATTAATAAAATCTTAGATATGTACTTTTGAAATTTTTACTAAAACTCATCTCATGATAGAAAAGTCTAAGTATGCATGTCGTAGCGGTCGGATCATAATATGTAAGGATCCAGGTGTTACAGTCGTGGTGTTGTTAGGCGACTGATTGTTGGGCGATAAGAAGCATTGAGGAGTTCGCTTCCATTGGACTAAGTTCGATTGAAGATTGTCTTCAACTGGTACGTTTACTAAGTCTTTTGTATTTTAATTGTTAAAGCATGCCTATAATTAGTGTTACACTGCATATTTGTTTGTTAGAATGTATGTGTGGTAATTCTGTCACAATGAAATCGGAAAGATTTGTATCCGCTCATGGATGCTCTTCTTTAAGAGTTCCTTCAATTGGTATCAAAGCCAGGTTGCTGATATTCCAATTTAATTTTTGCTAAGAATTTCATATACATTCGCAGTGGGTGCATATCTGCTCTCTTTTTAATTGTTAAATTGTTTGTGGATGTGCGGACTAATAGAGTTTTCTGGGATGAAACCTCTGTTTGATTAATTCTTTTGCATTTTCGGTTAATTGTAAAGGTCCTTGCATTTTTGGGCATAATTAATTATTATCAAGTCTATAATTCAAAGTTAGTTTGAGTCCTGAGTCGTTCGTAAAGATGTTCGGAGCAAGAGTTGCTGCTCTTCGAGGAAGAAGACGATCAAGAGTTGATCGGGTCGTGTAGACGATGGGGTCTGTCTCTTATACACATCTAGATGTGTATAAGAGACAGGTGAAGAAGTTCGGAGCAAGAGTTGCTGCTCTTCGAGGAAGAAGACGATCAAGAGTTGATCGGGTCGTGTAGATGCTGTCTCTTATACACATCTAGATGTGTATAAGAGACAGACCTATATCAGATGCTCGGGTGTCATTTAACGCGCGCGCGCGCACTAGACAATTATTTAGCTCAACAGGCTTCATCGCTTAGTAACTAACTAAACGATCACGGACCAAATCGCACAGTAAATCATTTACCTTTCGCCACATTAAGCGATCGCCTAGACGATCATGCTTCGCAACCTCGTTGTCGTCTAAGCGATCATTTAGCTTTTTCGCGCTATCTTCTAGTGTGCATTAAGTAATTGATTACCTGCAGCATTTATTAAACGATGGAGCTTCACTCGGTGGTTCAAGACCCAGTTTGCTTATGAACCGGTTTGCTCGATGAAAAAAGTAACAGATTGAATTATTTCATTTCGGTTTTGTAAAGGTTCATCCTGGTCCATTAATCTTTGGTTTATTACATGAGATGTATGGTTATTTATATGTCATATGGTATGCACATTTAGTAAATCCCACCTTAGGTTATGCATTGGTCATGCATCATCTCTTTATTGTAAATGTTATAATTTAGAGAAGCATGATTTAATTATGTAAGAGCATGCTCATGCATCATAAGTGTTGACATCTTGTTATATAACACCGTTCATGACAGAGACTTCACTTCACTAGGATGACCACAGGTAACATGACCTCAATTCTGAGTGAGTTGGGAACTCCTGCCATTTAGGGCGGTCATTTGATTTGTATGGGTGCGGTGGCCAGGTCGCCAATTCAAACCTATCATTTTTGGGGATTCGTCTGATTTGGGAGCTGGGAACTCAGCTACATAAGATGGAATTCACTCCTTCCCCGAGGCAGGGGTAAGTAGATAGATAGCTCCCTTAAGGGCTGATTTTGGGGCTTGAACGATGTGGTGCCACACACCTTCTCTTGGCTCGAAAGGTGTTCACACATAGTTGGACTATGTTGTATTGTTCATTAGAGGAATCAGTGGTACTTAAGAATGAGATGTAACTACAGGGGCAAAATGGTAATTTGGCCTAACTGTACTTACGAGCACCTGTGAAGGGTCATCGTACTCATGATTGGTTATATCCGATGGATATAGAAATATATCTGTGGTAAGAAGAGTTCAGCTGTTGGTCTTTAGTGGAATGCCTGACAATTGACGGATGGTGGATCTCGTGGCTAAAGAGTTTAGTCAGCTATTCACAGACCATTGAAGCTTTGAGCCACAAGTCCATTAGGTCCCCTGGGTAGCTTGGATAAAGTCGAAAACCAGTGTTTGGATTAATTTGAAATGTTCAAATTGACAAGAGGAAGTTCGATTATATATGATACAATTGGACTAAATGAATGAGAAACATTATTTTGGAGGACATTAGATATAAATATGATTTATATCAAGTAAAGGAGAAAATACTATAGTAGATATGTGATATCAAACTATAGGGTAAAAATATAATATGATTATATTTATTATTAATTAATCGATTAATTATATAATAATTAAGTCAATTTTTCACGTTCGGACGTGCGTTAGTGGGGTAACATCGATTATTGTAACCGATGAATTAAAATAAAATTGGTTTTCATTTTGAATCGTTAGCCTGGAAAAGAAATAGAAAGAGCGCGTTGGTGAAACGTAATCGATCGTTTAAAAATCGAGAGCCTATACGATAGTCGCTCTACGTCTAAACGATCGTCTACCTCGGCCCTAAACGATCGCATGTTAGTTCCTAAACGATTGAATAGTGTGTCGAGTTTGCTAAACGATCGTATACCTTTTCCTAAACGATCATTCAGTAAAACCTACATGATCGTGTAGTTTCTCCTAAACGATAAGCATCATGCTATACGATAGCGTCTTTTTCCCTCCCACTTGCTTATTGCCTACACGATCTATTCTTCCTCCTTCCTCTACCAAATTCACCAAAGACCACGCTTTGGGTTCTCACTCCGAGGCTCTTTTCTGGTGGTGTCGTCCCCGTTGTGTTCGTGAGTTCGCAGTTGTTCGTGCTACTATAGTCG
This sequence comes from Benincasa hispida, assembly GCF_009727055.1. Lineage (NCBI taxonomy): Eukaryota > Viridiplantae > Streptophyta > Magnoliopsida > Cucurbitales > Cucurbitaceae > Benincasa > Benincasa hispida. Next base: position 2,900,711 of record NC_052350.1, on the reverse strand, counting down.
ACACATCTACTGGTCGTTGGTTGATTGGGTAAAGGTCTCCGCTGCATTGAGTTTCAAAGTTTGAAGAATGTCTTCAACTGGTATGGAAACTCTCTCCCTTGTATTTTCTTGTTCAAAGCATGCTCTTAATTGATTGTTCGTTTGCATAATTATGCGTTTGAATGTATATTGTGTATTTCGGTCATTGTGAAATTGGAGTGATCCGAACGCACTCATGGAACTCTTTGGTAAGAGATCCTTCACTAAGATCATGGTTCTAATATGATTAGCAACCCTTAGGCTTTAATCTTTCAATTAGTTTAATAGGATTAAATTGACTAATGAAAGGTTAAAGTATAGCAAATCTATCTATAAGGGACCTTTTGTCTAAGGCGAGTTCTGTCTAGGCTGGGGTATTTAAATTGACAGAAACGTAACACTCCTACCTGGGAAATTACCTGGAAAGATGAATTAGATAGATTTGGTGTATGCATGCAAGTTAAGGACAGTCCATTAAAGTATTTAAATCTGACTACTTGAACTTGTTCATATTTCATAGACAAAAGTTGTTCATGAGCGGACTTAAATAGATGACTTAGACTAAAATCAGTAGCTGGATTGTCACACCTCGTTCAAGATTTCCCTTGTAACCTAAAATGAAGCGTGAAGACATTAAACATCACTTCTCTCTATGACATCTAACGTCCCAACTCTTAACATATCATGTACTAAAGATCAAACCAGACATCCAAACCAAACCAGACATCCAAACCCATTTTAAAAAATAATCTATGTTCAAGTTTAGGAATTTGATTTAGTTTAAATCACAATACTATTTAAAGAGATTTACAAACCAACAGTAAGGATTATTTTGAACAAAACCTCTCATGACATGTAACTCACATGTTTTAGCTATTCCGGAATACTCTCAAATACATGCACAAACAATACAACAGATGTTTAACAACACTAGTGGTATTTAACGGCTCAATAGGCACCAAAAACTTGTCGCAACCTGGGGGTGGGAAAAAACATAAAACATGGAAAGCATGAGCTAAAGCCCAGTGAGTGGTAATTTAATATAAACACAAACTATCACTTTCTAAATCATCAATAAAGTTTATCAAATCATTCAGTAAACCTTTGAACAAAGTATAAAAGATTCAACAACATCTCAAACACGTGCTTGTAAAAAAAAGTGGTATGATCAACTCTCATAAGCACATTATAAAGTATGCACTCATTATCAGAAAACCAAACCAACTTTGTACCCAAATACTCGTTTACAACGGCGGATTACTCTGGACAGAATGCCCCCCGCGGTGTAAACCAAATCACAAGGTCATACGTGCACGTAGAGTTGCCTCAAGGCTAAGCATAGATACACACCACAGGCCCAGGTTACTCTAGACTCCCCGGTATACTCTGGCCATAACTGACCCCGGTGGTAGCCCCCTGATAGCCTGGGTAGCGCTACAGGCACAGGTTCCTCTGAACTTCCCGATATACTCCGACCACACTGACCCCGGTAGCCCCCCGATCGCCTGAGCGATGCTACTGAAATACATTCAAGTAGCATGAGAAAATAACCATCTCTCAGGTATAAAAATCAATAGTTTGAAACCATTTCCATAACCATTCAACAACCTTGATTCCACCATCAAGAGGTTTTTCATAAAAACCATACAAATCACAAGTATGTAAACTCCGATTCTAAACTACATTTTGATAAATCAAGATCATATAAAACCATCAAGAGTTTAGAAATCATGATTTAAACATTTTTGAAATATCAGACAAGTAAAATAGATCATGCCATTACATTTCATAAATCATAGCATACTATAATATATAATTAGTTTTTATATCAAAACATTAGAAAATAAACCACTCACTGTTAATCGGCTCCTCCTCATAATTTCGATTTCTCCATCTCCCGTATATCCTGAAATTATATTGATAATCCTCTAGTTATCCTTCACATGACTATAATCCAATTATTTGTAAATTAATCTTCAAATATAACGAATTTCACTTAAACATTTCCCAACTCCTTAATTTGATTCAAGGTAGAATTTTATTTGTAATTTGTTCATTCAATTGCTCTAAAATTAACTAAAGACCTTAAAATTAATCTTCAATAAGAACTAATTCTGTTCCAATTTTTCTCAATTTTTCTCATTAACCCTAATTAGGGTTTACTTTAAATTAACCTCTTAATCAACTTCATAGTTGACTTAGGATCCCAATTTCTTCTAATTTCAGGTTTAAGGTATCATAACAATACCAACAAGATCCCTAATTATGCCTGAGAATACCCTAATTAGCCTAAAATTGATTTTCCAGCTTTTAATAACGGACAATAGATGACAGACAGAAGTCAAATAGCAAAGTCAACTCTTTCTTCAACCTCTAGCCCAAAAATTTCCAGATTTGGCCACTATTTTTCCAATGAGCATTTCAGACTTAAATTCATCATTTTCCGACCATTTAAAGCTTAATTAGCCTATACAAACCTTTTGCACATCCTCTTAATTAACTTACCTCAAATTTTGGACGTCTGAATTGCCCTAGAACTCCCGAAATCGGCCATTCTTTCCACGGTGCCCCTATTTTTCTTCGTTTTCCTTACTTCTCCTTCAAATTTTCTTCAAATCAAGCCTCCCACAAGCTTTTTCTTTACTCCCTCTTTAATTTGGTTGCATTTTGCCCAATCATCCTTCATTAAAATGGCCCTAATTCGGAAACGACTTTTTCCTCTTCTTCGGTCGGCCAAACTCAAAAAATTCACAATTCCCTTTCTCTTTTCGTTTTCCAACTTCAATTTCCGGTTTAACACGTGCCCAGATGATTAACCCTTAACCTCAAAGCCATCCAATGAGAAATTTCAATAGAAAGCACCTTAATTTTTCTAAAATCACTCAAATTCTCTTTTTTCCTCTTCCCCTCGATTCTCATAACATTTTTTTCCCTTAATTTCCTTTAATTTTCAGCTAGTTTTGCCCAATAAGTCTTAAACAAGCCAAATTTACCTTTAAAACTTGAAAATTACAAAAATTTCACCACTTTTCAAACTGTTGACTTTTTTTCTACTTTGACCTTGACCATTTGACCGTTGACTTTGACAATTGATTTTGACTTGTCCCGCACATGTCAAATTCATAATCGAATTTACTTTACATGCTTAACTAGGTTCGTTACCCTCAAATTATTCCTCAAATCCTTATTTTCTCTTTCTAAATGAAACAAAAGTCAATCCAAATCTTTTTATTTTTAATTATAAATCTTAACAAAAGATCCACATCAAACTTTATCTCGAGTCCTTGAGTTCAATCTCAACTATATGCTTCCTAATATTCCAAGAAAGAGTAGAAGAAGAGAGGGCTTACAAGTTACTATCCCCTTTTTGAGAATTTCGTCCTCAAAATTCAGGTAATGTCATCAGATGAATAGATGTGGGCAACAAACTTCCATCAACTGTGGACATTCTCTTTTAAGGTGACCAGGTTGTCCACATTTATAACAAGTATAAGTTTCGTTCGAACACTGTTCCTAATAATACTTATTGCATACTAAACACAAAGGTCTCCTTCTAACACTAGCAACAGATTCTTTAAGTTGCTCACTAGAAACAATTCCCTCTGTTCCCCGATTTTCTTTGCTCGAACTCAAATCGGAACCTGATGTACCTCCATGCTTGGATTTTAAAGTTCCTTTATTAGGTACTCCAAGTGCAAATCTTTTATTCCCTTCACTTCTTATTCATTCAACATATAGACTTGGAGATTTAAATCCATTACCACTATATACTATTCCTCCTGCCTAGTTTTCTTCCATCACACTCTTTTCCATTCACATAGTAGCTTCCATTAGTTAGAAAATTCTCTCTACTTAGCACTAGTTGTTAGAAAACATCTCGTTGGATTCAATAAAGTTACTGCGCATCGTCTCGAGGCACCCTGGGAGTGTCCCCCTATAGGATGGCAGTTTTGCGCGTTTCTTTATTTAATCTCCTGTAAGAGGATAAGATTACTTAGTCTCTTGTCCTAATCTGCATCTTCCCTACAGTGGGCTCATTAGACGGGATTCTGGCACCGAAAGCAAAGAGTCACACTTACGTAGAATTGTTAAAGGTTAATAGTTCTGGACCAAATAAATGGTGGCTGTTAGGTTCAGTTCTAAGAGTTGGTTCTGCATAATGCTTGAGAAGGTCTCGTCCCAGTGAAGGGGCATTTGATCATCCCTCCGATGACGTTTATTCTACCTTGTTGGGGCATCATTGCAAAATAGAAGTATAATACTTAGGGTACTTGAAACTGTTTTGCAAAATTAATTGGTTAAAATGTGGTTTAGCAAAATCTAATAAAAGTTTTATTCGTTTTTCAACAAAAAATTTTGTAAATGGCCACAACTTAGCTTTGCTTAGCGCCGAGAAATTAACAAGGATAATTTTTCGACATGGAAACACATGATCACGATGATACTAATCATTGAGGATCTCATGTTTGCTCTTACGGAGGCCCGTTCTTCTATTCCAGCTCCGAATGACACTTGAAATGTTTTGGAGGCATACGAGCGATGGACACGGGCAAATGAGAAGGCCCCAGCCTATATCTTGGCAAGTCTTAATGACGTCTTGGCAAAAAATCATGAGTCCATCGTCTCAGCGCGTGAGATCATGGAGTCCCTGTAGGGGATGTTTGGACAATCGTCTGAACAGCTCAAGCATGAGGCTCTTAAGTATATATTTAACTCCAAAATGGAAGAAGACACCTCTGTTCGTGAACATGTGCTTAACATGATGGTCCACTTCAATGTGGCATAGTTGAATGGGTCTACTATCGATGAGGGCAGCCAGGTTAGCATAATCTTGCATTCTTTGCTAGAAAGCTTCATGCACTTTGTTAGTAATGTAATTCTTAACAAAGTGAAATACACCCTTACAAATCTCCTCAACGAGTTGTAGAACTACCAATCTTTATTGAAAAAAAAGGAGAGAAATAAGGCTGAGGCAAATGTTGCTTCATCTTCCAGGACGTTCCATAAAGGTTCGACCTCAGAAACGAAGTCTGCACCTTCTACTTCTAACTCTATAATGGGAAGAAGAAGAAGGGTGGTAAGGAGAAAGGGAAGGCACCTGCTAACCCGTCGCCCCAAGAAGGCGTCCGCCACCAGTTGAAAAGGGAAAATATTTCCACTGCAATCAGAACGGACACTTGAAGAGGAACTGTCCTCGCTGGCTGAAGAAAAGGAAGACCGCCAAGGCTAAGGCCAAGGCAGATAAAGGTAAATATGATTTACTTATACTTGAAACTTGTTTAGTGGAGAATGATGATTCTGTCTGGATAATTGATTCGGGCACCTCTAACCATGTTTGTTCTTTTTTTCAGGGGGATTAGATTCGAGCGATAACTGGAGGCAGTGAGATGACGATGCGAGTAGGCACCGGGCTCATCTTCTCAACTGTGGCTGTCGGAGGGATTCAGTTAACTTTACAGAATAGGTTTCTTGTTTTAAATGATGTATATATTATTTCTGAACTTAAGAGGAACCTTATTTCTGTAAAGTGCTTGTTGCAATGTAAATATACTATTTCGTTTAATGTGAATAAAGCGTTTATTCATAAAGATGGTGTTAATATTTGTACAGCGTATCTGGAAAGTAACTTGTATGTGCTAAGACCATTAGCCATAAGTTCCCTCCATAACACAATTGTTTAAAACTACCATAACTCAATCTAAATTCAACGAATTTCTCCAAAAGAAAATGTCCAACTTTGGAACCTTCGATTAGGTCACATCAATCTCAATCTCAATAGGATTGAGAGATTAGTGAAGAATGGACTTCTAAGTGAGTTAGAAGAAAATTTTTTACCAGTATGCAAATCTTGCCTTGAGGGTAAGATCACAAAACTACCTTTTACTGGAAAAGGTTATCGAGCCAAATAGCCTCTTGAGTTGGTTTATTTTGACCTTTTTGGTTCTATGAATGTGCGAGCCCGAGGTGGCTATATGAGTATTTTATTAGTTTTAGTGATGATTACTCTAGGTATGGGTATGTTTATCTTATGCAACGGAAGTCTGAATCCTTTGAAAAGTTCAAAGAGTTCAAGGCTGAAGTTGAAAACGCATTGGATAAATGTATTAAAACACTTCGATTGGATCAAGGTGGAGAGTTTTTGGACTCGTCATTCCAGGACTATTTGATAGAACATGAAATCGCTTCCCAACTCTCAGTGTCGGGTAATCCTCAGTAGAATGGTGTAACAAAGAGGAAAATAGAACCTTGTTGGACATGGTTTGTTAGATGATGGATTACGCTTCCTTACCGGACTCGTTGTGGGGTTTTGCAGTGGAGTGTTACGAGAACACCTTTGGAGTTGTGGAATAGGCATAAAGCTAGTTTATGTCACTTCCGCATTTGGGGTTACCCTGCACATGTGCTTGAGGTAAATCCCAAGAAGTTGGAACCGCGGTCAAGATTATGCCTCTTTGTAGGCTACCCCAAAGGTACACGAGAGGGTTATTTTTATGATCCATCAAAAAATAGGGTGTTTGTTTCCACGAACGCTACTTTCCTGGAAGAGGATCATATTAAGGAGCACAATCCATGAAGTAAAGTCGTATTGTGTGAACTTTCTAATGAAACTACTAAAACTTCAAGAAGAGTTGTTGAAGAGCCTGCTTCATCAGTAAGAGTTTTTTATGATAGTTCATCTAGTAGGTCTGTTCCATCTCAAGAGTTGAGGAAACCTCGATGCAGTAGAAAGGTTGCGAACCCACCTATTCGCTATCTGGGTTTCACGGAAATCCTAGCTATGGTAGAAGATGGCGATGTTGAGGATCCGTTGTCTTATCAGAAGGCAATGGAGGATGTTAACTGGGATAAATGGGTCAAGGCTATGGATCATGAGATGGAGTCGATGTACTTCAACTCAGTATGGGATCTTGTAAATCAGCCTCATGGGGTAAGACCTATAAGTTGTAAATGGATCTACAAGCACAAACGTGGTGCTGATGGGAAGGTGAAAACATTTAGGGCTCAACTTGTGGCAAAAGGTTATACTGTTGGGTTTTATGTCCTAAAAATCGTGGTTTGTAAACATTAGAACTTATTCTGAGAAGTCAATAAAGTTTTTGCTGAATATATTGTCTTTTAGAAATCCAATAAACCTAAGTCCCTTGACTATTATATGAGTACTTGAACTTTATGTGGAGACATACAAGTGGATCAGGTTCGAATAAATAGTCAAAATAATCTATAGTATATGAATAAGGTTGGTACCTTATTCTGGTAACACTATTGGATGTGGCCTACTCCGTAGTTGTTACAAAGTGTTGTAAATTGCTACATACGAAGTGATCCTAATTCGTGCATGTTGAGACATGAGGAGTGGGGGTGTCGTGTGCAAATAAGTTTTGTGCAAGATCGGACTATGAAACCTATCACTTTTACTTTACAACGCTGTTTATGTTTAAGACTAACAATTTCAAAGCGATGACCTAGGTAACTTAACCTTAATCATGAGCTAACTATGAAATCCTGTTTGTTCGGGATTATCCTTTGATCTGCAAACGGTGAGAGTAGACCAATTGCCTCTGCTCAATAAGCTTACCATTTTGGGGATAAGATCGGATGAATAGTTGGGAACATAGGGTGCAAGAGGGAATTCACTCCTACCTGATTAGGGTTAGTAGAGAGGTTGTTCCCTTCAAGTGCTGATTTTGGGCCTTGAACAAGAGGCTTCACCCTCTCATTGCCTGAGAGGGATTCGATTTATTGATTGGATCACAAATCAATTGTTCATTAGGGGATCAGTGGAACTTAAGAAACAAGAGGTAATTTTAGGGGTAAAACAGAGATTCGACCCAGCCGTTATTACGAGCAACCTGTGAAGGGTTAACTTACTAATCATGGTTATATCGAGTGGACATAATACATCTACAGTGAGGGAAGTTTAGCTATGGGTTTTAGTGGACACCCATTAGTTAACGAATAGGGGTTAGATCGGTCTAATGAGTTTAGCCATTTAATCTCGGATCGTTGGAGCCCATGATCTGTAGTCTACGAGGTCCCCTACTAGCTCGTAAATGGGTACGCTTTAGGGTAGCTTGAAAAATTAATTTGAAACGTTCATTTTAAACGGATAAAGAGAATAAATATTTAAATATGATTAAATATATAAAGATGATTATTGTGCAAAAATTAATTTAATATTTGATATTAAATTAATTAATTTTTTAAATTAATTTATGAAATTAATATAAGAAAATCCATTTTTTAAATTAAAATGATCTAAAAGTATTTTTTTTTTTTTTTTTAAAAAAAAAGGAATTGGAAATTCGTTTGTATGGGTTGCACATAATGGAAAAAGAGTTTTTTCCATTATCATCATCTTTATGAGCTGCAAGCCATGCACTCCATCTCTTTGCATGTTCATCTTGATATATAAAGAAGATTGGAGTTGTTGGAGAAGGAGAGGAATACAGAATTTGGAGAGAAAAATCGTGGTGAAAAAGAAGTTGTCTTCTTCAACTTGCTCCTGTGAGCTTCCCTTGTTTCTCCACATCTACAAGCTATTCTTGAGTCCCACAACTCTGCCTAAAGCTCCAAAAGCATAGTAGGGAAGGCTTTGAGGTGGTTCACAGCTGAACAAACTATTTTCTTGAAGAGTTCTTCAAAGGTATGTTCCAAAAACCCATTTTTATGAACAACATGCTTTAGTTTTTGCCAAAATTAGTGAATTAGAATGCTTATGGATCTTTGATACTTTCACTGCATGTTGTTTAACTCTAACATATACCCAGGTGGAGGGAGACGACTATGAGGAGACTTTCTCGTCTGTTACCATGTTAAAGTCGATCTGCATCCTCCTGTCCATTGCAGCTTATTATAATTATGAGAAATGGAAAATGGACGTCAAGACAGCCTTTCTGAATGGAAATCTTGAGGAGACCATTTACATGGTGCAATCCGAGGGATTCATGGCCCAAGGTCAAGAGCAAAAGGTTTGCAAGCTAAATCGGTTCATTTATGGGATCAAACAGACGTCTAGATCTTGGAACATACGTTTTGATACTGCGATCAAGTCGTATGGCTTTGACCAGAACGTTGATGAACCTTGTGTCTACAAGAAGATTATCAATGCCTCAGTAGTATTCTTAGTGTTGTATGTAGATGATATACTACTCATTGGGAATGATGTAGGTCTACTGACTGCAGTTAAGAACTGGCTAGCGACCCAATTCCAAATGAAAGATTTGGGAGAGGCTCAATTTTTTTTGGGTATATAGTTCCTTCGGGATCGTAAGAACAAAGTCCTAGCATTGTCTCAAGCATCGTATATTAACAAGATGTTGCTCGATGTACTCAATGCAGGACTCCAAGAGGAGCCTACTATCGTTCAGGCATGGAGTCACTTTCTCTAAGGACATGTGTCCTAAGACTCCTCAAGAGGTTAAGGAAATGAGATGGGTCCCATATGCATCTGTCATTGGCATTTTGTTGTATGCGATGCTCTGTACTCGACCAGAAATCTGCTACGCTGTGGGCATAGTCAGTAGGTATCAGTCTAACCCAGGCCAGGGTCACTAGACACAATGAAGAACATCCTCAAGTATCTTTGGAGAACGAGGGACTACATGCTCGTGTATAGATCTAGGGATTTAATCCTTACTGGATACACTGATTTAAACTTTCAGACTGATAGGGACTCTCGAAGTCCACGTCAGGGTCAGTTTTTACTCTTAACGGAGGAGCTGTAGTGTGGCGAAATACTGAGCAAGGTGCATCGCCGACCCACTATGGAGACAGAGTACGTAGTGGCTTGCGAAGCTATTAAAAAGGTCGGTAGCTCAAGAAGTTCTTAATAGAATGGAAGTTTTTCCAGATATGTCTAAGCCATTACCCTCTATTGTGATAATAGTAGAGCCGTGGTGAACTCCAAGAAGCCTAGGAGTCAGGCGCGGCAAACACATAGAGCGGAAGTATCACCTAATCTACGGATAGTGCATCGAGGAGATGTGATCGTTATGAAGATCACTTCGGAGCACATGTTGCTGACCCGTTTACGAAGGCTCTCACAGCTACAGTGTTTGAAGGTCACCTTCAAAGTATGGGTCTACAGGATCGTCCACGGGTGGACTAGGGCAAGTGAGAGATTTTCTTGTACTGGGCTTTTATGCCCTAGTTTATTGTTTTGTACTAGTTTTTGTACACCCCACTTCACTTAAGGATAAGTGGGAGATTGTTAGGGTTGATGCCCTAAAGTATCGTGTCTTGTAGTTTGTAAACAGTTTGTACGAATGATTGTGATGTATAATATATGATATTTACTTCATATCTTAATTTTGCTCTGTTGAAATGTTTTATTTGCTTTACCACAAACCAATAAACCTAAAATCCTTGGTTATTGGAATGTAACTTAAGCATGTATATGGTGACATACCAGTGGATCCTGCCTTCAGTGATAACCAAAATGGTCTGTAGTATATGGATATAGGAGGGAAACCTTATCCTTGTAACGACAGTTGTAGCCCGCTTTGTGGAATGATCACAAGTGTTATGACTTGTCACAGATGGTCTAATCTTGATCATTCGTATAGGGGACATGCGAGCGGGGGCGTCTTATACAAAGAGTTTGTATGAGACCTGACCACGAAGTGTTAACGTCTCGTTATATAACACCGTTCATGACAGAGACTTCACTTCACTAGGATGACCATAGGTAACATGACCTCAATCTCGAGTGAGTTGGAAACTTTTGCCATTGAGGGCAATCTTTGATTTTCATGGGTGCGAGTGGCCAGGTCGCCGACTCAAACCTACCACTTTGGGGATTCGTCTGATTTGGGAGTTGAGAATTCAACTACACAAGATGGAATTCACTCCTTCCTCGAAGTAGGGGCAAGGAGATAAATAGCTCTCTTAAGGGCTGATTCCAGGGCTTGAACGATGTGGCGCCATACACCTTCTCTTGGCCCGAGAGGTGTTCACACATAGTTGGACTATGTTGTATTGTTCATTAGAGGGATCAGTGGAACTTAAGGAGTGAAGTGTAACTAAAGGGGAAAATGGTAAATTGGCCCAGCTGTACTTACGAGCATCTGTAACGGGTCATCGTACTCATGATTCGTTATATTCGATTGACACAGAAATATATCTGTGGTAAGAAAAGTTCAATTGTTGGTTTGTAGTAGAATTCCTGGCAGTTAAAGAATGGTGGATCTCGTGGCTAAAGAGTTTAGTCAGATATTCACTCACCGTTGGACCTTCGAGCCATAGGTCTATAAGGTCCCCTTGGTAGCTTGGATAAATTTGAGAATCAGTTTTTAGGTCAGTTTGAAATGTTCAAATTGACAAGAGAGAGTTCGATTATATATGATATAATTGACTAAATGTATGAGATATATTATTTTCGAGGAAATTGGATATAAATATGATTTATATCAAGTAGAGGAGAAATTACTATAGTAGATATATGATATCAGATTATAGGTTAATAATATAATATGATTATATTCAATATTTATACAATTAGGCGGTTATGAGATAATTGGCCAAGAATTTCTCCGAAATCGTGCGAAAGTATGAAGATCTAATTCAGTTCTTATAACTGAAGAATAAAATGAAAATTGTTTTCATTTTGTAAGAGATTTCGAAAATTCGCTCACGGTGTGAAAACTTTACGATCGTTTAGCGTTGAGAGTCTATGCGATAGCGCCCATCGTCCTAAACGATCGCACACCTGCGCACTAAACAATCGCACACAATTTCTAAATGATTGCTTACTATTGCTAGACGATCACTTAGTAAAACCTACACGATCATGTACCTTTATCTAAACGACAAGCACGTTTACTCAGTCTTTTGTATTTTAATTGTTAAAGTATACCTATAATTAGTGTTACAATGCATATCTGTTTGTTAGAATGTATGTGTGGTAATTCTGTCACAATAAAATCAGAAAGATCTGCATCCATTCATGGATACTCTTGTTTAAGAATTCCTTCATCTTATTCAATGTGAAGTAATGTCACTTAAAAGTACAAAATTTAGTCTTTTGAACTTTTTCTCAATACAAAGTATAGAATTTCCTATGGAATAAAAATGAAAAATCAAGTACATACGAAAGAAAGTAACATCAATGTCAAGTATTGTTGTTGTGCTTTCTATCACTGATATTGGTCTGTCATTGACATTGATCTATCACTGATCATTCATTGCATAATATCAAGAGTCTAGTTCTTAGAACTTTAAAATAGAAAGCAGAAAGGGACATAATTTCCTATATTTATATTACAAATAGAACTACATAGAAAGGGAATCATTGCAGATAGGCAACTAGTTTGTTTTTATTCTTCATATATTTCTTAAGAAAATCAACAGTAAGATTATAACATAGTCTTCCCCATGGATAATTCCTAAACTTCTCCTCATCATTCAACATCTTGACATGATTCTAATCCACACAATTATGACGTTGTTTTGGAATTAACAAGTTTTCCAGCAAATAAAGATTGGCAAGTTTTGCTATTTTTCTTTCATCATTGCAGTGACTAGGAAAATAGTCAAATGCACTATTCACATTTTCCCTAGTGATGCTAGTATAATTTCTAAAAAAATTCTTGTCTAATTTCTGAATCTTTTTCTTCAATTTCATCTAAAACATCTTCAATATGGTATTCATCATAATTTAATCCAGTAATCAAACAAAAATCCCTCAACCCAAACTCTATCATGTTACCTCCAAAGTAGAAAAGAAGAACATTGTTATCAGTAGAGACACATTGTTTTCTAATCAATTGTGCTAGAAGTTATAAAGGTACTTCGGACATTTTTAAACCTAGAAAATGCTCAAATGGTCATTCCTTAAATAAAGATAGACACGTAGAATCTAAACTCCTAATATGGTCTATCACTTTAAACTTGACATAAACTGTGACTTTCAAAGTGGAGTTCCAACTTTCTTTAGGGATTTTTTCTACCTATTTAAACAAAAAATAAAATATATGTTATAAATATTCTAAAGAACAACTTAGAAATAGATATATTGTCAACATATAGTTAATACCTTCTCTTTTTCCATCTTTTCTTTGCTTGATGGTTCTTCAACTTCTGGAAGGATCTCATACCAAGAGTTCCATGAGTGGGCTTAGATCGCTCCGATTTTACAGTGGCTGAAACATAAACGATATACATTCTATACTAATAGTTATGCATATTAAACTCAACAACAGCATGCTCAGAATACGATAAAACATAGAGAAAGGGGTTCATACTAGAGGAAAACGGTCTTCGTTTGTGTGAACCCACAGCAGCAGAAAACTCCCACTGATCTACCAGCACCCGGCGAGTCTCCGACTGTTACTACACGATCCGAACGTACATGAACAAGGTCGCGAGGACAACACCACCACAAGGGAAACCCAGGTATCCTCGGCATCAAAAACTCAAAGAATGGGCTTTAGTGAGTTTGGTAGAGGACGAAAAAGACGATTTCGTGTAGACGATAAGCGCGCACGAGAAGAACTCTGCTATCGTATAGTGGAGACGCTTATCGTATAGTAGAGCTACACGATCGTTTAGGAAAAACTGAACAATCTTTTAGGAAAGTGGTATACGATCGTTTTGAGAACGCGTGAACTAAACGATCGTTTAGACAAATAAGATTCTATCGTATAGGCTCTCGCGATCGCTCTTTCACGAATTCTTTTGGGCGCGGGATATCAAAATGCACGACTGAATTCTTTTCAAAATGAAAACGATTTTCATACTTTAACCCGCCGGTTACCTTAACCTTCGCGACCCCACAATCCCACGTTCAAACGTGAATTATTGGTTAATTATTAAATTATTAATCAATTAATTTAATTAATAAATATAATCATATTATATTTATATCCTATAGTTTGATATCATATATCTACTATAGTATTTTTTTCCTCTACTTAATATAAATTATATTTATATCTAATTTCCTCCAAAATAATGTATCTCATATATTTAGCCAATTATATCACATATAATTAACCAGTCCAATTATATCATATATAATTGAACTTCCTCTTGTCAATTTTGAACATTTCAAATTAACCCAAACACTAGTTCTCGACTTTATCCAAGCTACCCAAGTGATCTAATGGACCTGTGGCTCGAAGCTCCAACAGCACGTGAATAGTTGACTAAACTCTTTATCCACGAGATTCACCATCCGTTAACTGTCAGTGCTTCCACTAAAGACCAATAGTTGAACTCTTTTTACCATAGAATATATTTCTGTGTCCATTGAATATAACCAATCATGAAGTACGATGACCCTTCACAGATGCTCGTAAGTACAGCTGGCCAAATTTACCGTTTTGCTCCTGTAGTTACATCTCACTCCTTAAGTACCACTGATTCCTCTAATGAACAATACAACATAGTTCAACTATGTATGAACAACTCTCGGGCCAAGAGAAGGTGTGTGGCGCCACATCATTCAAGCCTCGAAATCAGCCCTTAAGGGAGCCATCTATCTACTTACCCCTGCCTCAGGGAAAGAATGAATTCCATCTTGTGTAGTTGAGTTCCCAGCTCCCAAATCAGACGTATCCCCAAAATGGTAGGTTTGAATCAACGACATGGTCACTCGCACCCATACAAATCAAAGGACCGCCCTCAATGGCAGAAGTTCCTAACTCACTCAGGATTGAGGTCATGTTACCTATGGTCATCCTAGTGAAGTGAAGTCTCTGTCATGAACGGTGTTATATAACGAGACATTAACACTTTGTGGTCATGTCTTATACAAACTCTTTGTATAGGACGCCCCCACTCGCATGTTCTCAACACGAATGATCAGGATCAGATCATCTATGGCAAGTCACAACACTTGTGACCATTCCACAAAGTGGGTCGCGTCCATAGCATTACCAGGATAAGGTTTCCCTTCTTTATCCATATACTACAGACCATTTTGGTTATCACTCAAGACATGATCTACTTGTATGTCACCACACACATGCTTGAGTCACAAACAGATAACCAGGGATTTTATGTTTATTGGTTTGTGCTAAAGCAAATAAAATATGTAAATGAGCAA
Source organism: Benincasa hispida (assembly GCF_009727055.1). NCBI lineage: Eukaryota > Viridiplantae > Streptophyta > Magnoliopsida > Cucurbitales > Cucurbitaceae > Benincasa > Benincasa hispida. The sequence continues at coordinate 2,885,647 of NC_052350.1, read as the reverse complement.
AACAACAAGATGTGAAGTAAATATCATATATTAACAATCACATGTGTTCATATATACTGTTTACAAACTACAGGATACGAGACTTTAAGGCATCAACCCCAACAATCTCCTACTTGTCATAAAGAGAAATGGGGTGTACAAAAAAAAAAAACTGAATACAAAACAATAAACTAGGGCAAATAAAAGCCCAGTACAATAAAATCTCCCACTTGCCCTAGTTCAACCGCGGGCGATCCTGTAGACCCATGCTCCGTAGGTGACCCTTAAACACTATAGCTATGAGAGCCTTTGTAAACGGGTCGGCAACATTGTGCTCCGAAGCGATCAGCATGACGATCACGTCCCCTCGATATACTATCTCGCGGATTAGATGATACTTTCGCTCTATGTTTTTACCGCGTCGGTGACTTCTTGCCTCCTTGGAGTTCACCACTACCTCACTATTATCACAATAGAGGATAATGGGCCTAGACATATCTGAAACAACTTCCAGGTCTATCAAGAACTTTCTCAGCCAGACGACCTTCTTAGCAGCTTCGTAAGCCGCTACATACTCCACCTCCATAGTGGAGTCGGCGATGCACCCCTGATTAGTGATTCGCCACACTACAGCTCCTCCGTTAAGAGTGAAGACTGACCCTGATATGGACTTGCAAGAGTTCTTATCAGTCTAAAAATCAGAATCCATGTATCCTATAAGGATCAAATCCCTCGAAACATACACGAGCATGTAGTCCCTCGTTCTCTGAAGATACTTTTGGATGTTCTTCACTGCGGTCCAGTGACCATGGCCTGGGTTAGACTGATACCTACTGACTATTCCCTCAGCATAACAGATCTCTAGCCTAGTACCTGTCTCTTATACACATCTAGATGTGTATAAGAGACCTGGGTTAGACTGATACCTACTTACTATGCCCACAGCGTAGCAGATGTTTGGACGAGTATAGAGCATCACGTACATCAAACTGCCAAAGTCAGACGCATATGGGACCCGTCTCATCTCCTCAACCTCTTGAGGCGTCTTAGGACACATCTCCTTAGACAAAGTGACTCCATGCCTGAACGGCAGTAGGCCCCTCTTGGAGTCCTGCATCGAGTACTTGAGCAACATCTTATCAATGTACGATGCTTGAGACAGTGCTAGCACTTTGTTCTTACGATCCTGAAAAATCTGGATCCCTAGAACAAACTAAGCCTCTCCCAATTCTTTCATTTGGAATTGGGTCGCTAGCCAGTTCTTAACTGCAGTCAGTAGATGTAACGGTAAAATTTATATCTTTAGTCTTTATGCGATACTACTTCTAGATATGCGTTGTTAATGATATATTTGTAGTATGCGATAGAGTACTGTGTGTCACAAGTTTCCTTGCACTGAAACCAAATATAATTCCAACGCAAGTTTCTCATAATAATCCAAGGTCGAACACAGGGATTGATTTCATTAATGCGTTACTTTTGTGATACATGCAACCGATTTTTACAATTAATAAAGAATTGGGTTTATACAGGAATCTAAAATGCGATGAAAATAAAATTGCGTTGATAAAATAAAGTTGCGTTGAAAATAAAATCTTAAACTAAGATGATACAAGATACATGATACATGATACTGAGTTTGAGACTGACTGTGAAGTTATACAAAGGATCGTGGTATGCAATGAAAAGTCTTTATGGATGAATCAGAAAGAGAAAGAGTAAATAGTAAAAACAACACAAGTTTGTCAATTGCGTTAAAAATGCAACTAAGGTTCCGCTTTCCCTTGGCGTAAACCTCTAGGAGATCGGCCCGCGTTCCCATATCTCTATGGTGAAACAAGGATGAACGTGATGAACGCAAGGTTGCTTCCATCTCTGAAAGTACTTCTCGCTTTAGATAACGCATTCTTCCACCCTTCTCTCGATAGGCGGAATAACATCTTCACTTCTACTCTCACAGGTGAAGATGCCCTTGAGCATGCTTTAGCTAAACTTAATTATTTTCTTAACACAATAATTTACTTGCTTAATTCTTGCTAATTACCCAAGGAATTAAGAAAACATCATGGAGAAAATGGATTATGGATGAACGAAAATAGACAGAGAGATGATAATGGTAATGATACATTTAATACTAAGATTAAGCGTTCGATACATGGTGTGAATGAAAGATTAAGAAGATGAATACAGATGATGAAATAAAGATTAGAAACGAATACAGAAAGAGTGTCAACGTTTTGACACAGATCCTGAACGGAGGTTATACTTGTCGACGTATGGAAGTAATGGAGAGGAGAGCTTCCCTCTAGGCTTGCTCTTCTGGTAGAAGTGACCTTTGCACAGAGCTTCAACGATGGGGATTGCAAGGATTCTTTGCCGGGAGACTCACCTCTCGGCCTTGTCTCGTAATTATCCCGGATCTACTCTGAAAATCACTTCAGACCAGTCTCTCTCTCTCTCAGATCAGTATATGCACGTCTCTATGTATTCAAGTATATCTTTCAATGAAATTGCAGAAGCTATTTATAGGAGAAGCTTGGCTCTTTGACATTGTGGTCCCCACTTTATCGTTAAGGTATTTCTGGAAATGGTGGAGTGAATATTCCTTCTGTTACACCATCAACCCGTCAGAAATGCACAACTGAAAGTTGTATACATGTCAGAAGCCTCTGCAATTGCGTTGCTCTTTACATTTTCGATCGATCGCTGCATGCGATGTTATTTTTTATTACCGCATGTGGTTGAATTTGCGTTGATCGCTAAGCTTTTGATTGATTATCGCATGCGCCATTATTGCGTTGATCATCTCTTCATTTCTGAATGATGGGCGCAATGCGACGTAGATGCGTTGTTTCTTTTATCTTTGAGCCATTAACGCATGCGGTGACTAATTTCCTGCAAAACTGAAACTCAAACATTCTATTCTACCAACGCAATCGTGTTAGTGGGTGTATTGATGACAATTTATAGTTCTCGTATTTCTTAGCCAATTTCTATACTATCGATGCAACTTGTCTTTCTTTTAGCCACAATATCTAAATAAAACAATATAAATAACTTGTATTTCTACGAGTTATCAGTAGACCTACATCATTCCCAATGAGTAGGATATCATCTACATACAACACTAAGAAGACTACTGAAGTGTTGATGATCTTCTTGTAGACACAAGGTTAATCAACGTTTTGGTCAAAACCATACGACTTGATCGTAGCATCAAATCGTATGTTCCAAGATTGAGACTCCTGTTTCAATCCATAAATGGACCGATTTAGTTTGCAAACATTTTGCTCTTGACCTTGGGCTATAAATCCCTCAGGCTGCACTATATAAATGGTCTCCCCAAGATTGCCATTCAGAAAGGTCGTCTTGACGTCCATTTGCCAGATCTCATAATTATAAAAAGTTGCAATGGACAGGAGGATGCGGATCGACTTTAACATGGCAACAGGCGAGAAAGTCTCCTCATAGTCGACTCCCTCTACTTGGGTATAACCCTTTGCCACAAGTCGAGCCTTGAAGGTCTGTACCTTCCCATCACCAACCCGTTTGCGCTTGTAGATCCATTTACAACCTATAGGGCGAACCCCATCAGGCTGATCTACAAGATCCTATATTGAGTTGAAGAACATCGATTCCATCTCAAGATCCATGGCCTTGACCCATTCATCCCGGTCAACATCCTTCATTGCCTTCTTATAAAACAACGGATCCTCAATGTCACCATCTGCTACCATAGCAAAAATTTTCGTGAAACCCAGATAGCGAACGAGTGGGTTCACAACCCTCCCACTACGTCGAGGTTCCCTCAACACTTGAGGTGGAACCGACCTACTAGATGAACTCCCATCAACAACTCTTGTTGATGTAGTAGGCTCTTCAACAACTCTTGTTGAAGTTTCAGTAGTTTCATTGGAAAGCTCACGTAACACGACTTTGCTTCGTGGACTGTGCTCCATTATATGATCCTACTCTAGGAAAGTAGCGTTTGTTGAAACAAACACCCAATTTTTCATCATATCATAAAAATAACCCCCTTGTGTACCTTTAGGGTAGCCTACAAAAAGGTACAACCTCGACCGTGGTTCCAACTTCTTGAGATTAGCCTCAAGCACATGTGCAGGGCAACCCCAAATACGAAAAATGACGTAAACTAGCTTTACGCCCATTCCACAACTCCAGAGGTGTTTTTGCAACACTCTTGGAGGGAACACAGTTGAGTATGTATATCGTAGTCTCTACTGTGAAACCCCAAAACGAGTCTGGTAAGGAAACGTAACTCATCATCAAAAGAACCATGTCTAACAAGGTCTTATTTCTCCTCTCTGCTACACCATTCTACTGAGGTGTACCTGGTGCTGAGAGTTGGGAAATGATTCTATGTTCTATCAAATAGTCCTGAAATGCGGAGTCCAAAAACTCTCCACCTCGATCTAATCGAAGTGTTTTAATCCGTCTATCCAATGCGTTTTCAACTTCGACCTTGAACTCTTTGAACTTTTCAAAGGATTCAAACTTCCATTACAAAAGATAAATATACCAGTACCTGGGGTAATCATCAGTAAAACTGATAAAATACTCATAGCCATCCCAGGCTCGCATATTCATAGGACCACAAAGGTCAGAATGTACTAACTCAAGAGGCTCTTTGGTTCTAAAACCTTTTCCAGTAAAAGGTCGTTTAGTCATCTTACCCTCAAGGCAAGATTCGCACACAGGTAATGAATTTTCTTCTAACTCACTTAGAAGTCCATTCTTCACCAATCTCTCAATCCTATTGAGATTGATGTGCTCTAAACGTAGATGCCAAATTTGGACATTTTCTTAGTTTCTAGGTTTCAAAATGTTGGACATTGAGACACTATTTTATAACCATTTCACTTTTTGTTTTTGGTTTTTGAAAATTAAGCATATTTTCTCTTCATTTCTTACAATAATTTTCATATTTCTTAAATATAAGGGTAGAATTCTGAGTCAAATTAAGAAAAGAAAAAAGTTTTAAAAATTTACTTTTTTTTATTTTCAAATTTTAGTTTGATTTTTTTTTAACCGTCGGTCAAAAGAACAGAGGAAAAAATTTGGAGGTAGAAGTAGTGGCTGTAGGCTTAATTTTAAAAAACAAAGTGGTTACCTAAGAGATTCTTAATTCTTAAGTTTTGGTTTTGATTCTAACTTGGTGAAAAAAACCAAACTCAAAACTAGGGCAAATGCAATAAATGATTATATTACATATATAATGCTTTATTTAGATAGGAAAAATCGTACCAGAGTGACATAAACTATGAATCTTAGTTGCTTTCTTCAAATGAAAAGCCAGATCTTGCTACTAGAAAATCGAAGGAGCACACAAAGCAAACGAAGGAACTCATCAAGCAATAACATAGTTGTCTGTGTAAGCGGAATCGAGTTTTAAATCATAAGATGACGAAATGACTGCACCAACAAATCAAGTTGAACATATGTTTGATCCACTCTATAAACTAAAAGCGAGATCTTGTAAAACAACCACGCATGTTTTAACCTCTCACAAGAAACAGGGCCAGGCCTTTGGCCAGTTGGTTTATAGAATAAAAATATTTGTAATAATGATAATTGAACCTAAAGTTTATAGAATAAAAATATATTTTGAAATAAAAATTCAAACATAATTTACAAAAAAAATAATAATAAAAGGCCGCTTCAGATCTCACCATCTATAATTTTATTTTTGTTATATATAGAGATTTATTTTTATAGAATAAAAATTCAAACAAGATAATTTAGACTTTAATCAAAATAACAATTGTTAAAGGGCTATTTATCTTTACTTTTGTTGGTTTTTTTCTCTATTTTTCCTCCCATATAGTTTGTTATTTATTCTCCAATTATATTGTTACACGTGGCTCCTCTCTTTTCTTTATATTGGTTGATGTTGTATTCATTCAAGATCAGTGGGAATATACAAACTTTTTTATTCTCTCTGTCTTCCTCTAAAGTCTTTATGGTATTAGAGCTCATGCTCCTTTACCCTGATCATGACGACTGAGGCTTCTTCTTCTTCTCAACTACCGGTGACTGAAACTATTTTTCCCACCACACCCTTCACTCCTCCACTGACATCAATGGCTACTCCTCAGCGAAAAACCCCTATCTATACGGCTAGACCTCTCACTGTGTCGTTCTGACAACCTTCCTTTTTTCAACCCCAATTTCCGAACTCTCAAACCTATCCTCCACCTCCTGCTTATCCTCAGATGCCTCCTCAGGTCCTTTCCTTCTTTACTCCCCCTTTCTCAGCACACCAACCCGTTTCCAATCCCTATTTTCCCAGACCCAACTATCCTAGCTTCTATCTAATGCTGCCTACCCTTCCCCAAACCTTGACGATCAAACTAAATGATACCAATTATCTTCTCTGGAAGACAAAACTTCTAAATGTCGTCATTGTCAATGGGCTCGAAGGCTTCTTGGATGGTCGGGTTCCCTGTCCTCCTCAATTCCTTGATGCCAATCAAACCTAGGTGAGTGATGACTTTACTTACTGGAAAAAGTTAAATAGGTTTTTAATGTGCTGGATCTATTCTTCTCTATCTAAAGAGAAAATGGGCGAAATAATGTCACTGCAAACTGCTCATGAAATTTCAGAGTCTCTTCGTCGTATGTATGATTCTAAAATCACTGCTAGAATTATGGTTCTTAAAGTTAAACTTCATAAGATCAGAAAAGAAGGTCAGACTATTACTCAATACTTATCTCAGATTAAGAAAATTGTTGATAAGTTTTCTGCCATTGGAGAACCTATCTCCTTTAGAGATCATTTAGGTTACATCTTGGAAGGACTTGGTATTGAGTACAATGTTTTTGTAACCTCAATTCAGAATCAGTCTGATGTACCTTCTATTGAAGATGTTCGAAGTTTGTTGTTGGCTTATAAGGCTCTTCTTGAACAACAACCAACTGTTGAACAATTAAATTTGGCCCAAGCTCATTTGGCTAGTTGTTAGGACAAGTGGAAGATTATTGGGGTTGATGCTCTAAATCTTGTAGTGTCCTATAGTTTGCAAATCATGTATAAACAAACTTATATGATTAATAATATATGATATTTGTATTCACTTTGTCTATAAAATATGTGATATTTTAGTTGCATTAACCACAAACTAATAAACTAACATCCAGTATTTGTAATTTAAACATGTATGTGGAGACATACAAGTGGATCATGTTTAAGTGATAACCTAAATGGTCTGTAGTATATAGATAAGGTTGGATACCTTATCCAGCCTTATCCTGGTGACACTATAAGTCTGGTCCGCTTTGTAGGTGTTACAAATGTTGTAAAGTGCTACAAATGATTTGATCATGATCATTTATGTATTAGACATGCGAGCGAGGATATTCTATACAAAGGAGTTTGTATAAGACCGGAGCATGAAATGTTTAGCATTATAACACCGTTCATAATAAAGACTTTCATTTCACCAGTATGACTATAGGTAACATGACCTTAATCCTAAGTGAGTTGTGAACTCCTGTCTGTTGGGGTTGATGCCCTAAATCTCGTAGGGTTATATAGTTTGTAAACATCTGTTATGAGATATTTTATTCACTTCAGTCTATGAAATATGAGATATTTTAGTTGTATTAACCACAAACCAATAAACTAAGATCCCTGGTTATCATTGTAACTTAAGCATGTATGTGGAGACATACAAGTGGATCGTGCTTTAAGTGATAACCTAAATGGTTTGTAGTATATGGATAAAAGAGAGAAACCTTATCCTGGTGACGCTACGTGTAACACCTCAAATTTTGTTAGTAATGTAATTTCAGTAATTTCCTTTGGAATTTTGCACTTTTAAGTGTAACTGCTGGAATTTAATTATTAAAGTTGGAAATTGATGTAAAAAATTAATATCATTTTGAAGGAGGTTAGTTAAATTCTTTTTGGAGTTGGGAATGGCAAGGGAAAGTGGGATTAAAAATAGAATTTGGAAGGGAAAATGATAAAATAATACGAGATAGGATATAATAAAATAAAGTAAAATATTTTATTTTATTTTATTTTATTTTATTTTATTTTATTTTATTTTTTATTATAATTCTTTTTTTTCTTTTCTTTTAAAACCCTCAATCTCTCTCTCTCTCTCCCTTACGCGTACGCCCCCTCCATCACCCCCCACCCCCCATGTTTTCCTTTCTTTGTCCGCACTCCCCTCCCATCCGAGAGCCACCACGTCGAACGCCCTCCTCTCCGTCAGCCTATAGCCAATCGTGAGCCACCTACATGCTGAAGCTCAGCGCCACTTGGGTCGAACTTCGAGCGACCGCCGTGTAAGCTGCCAACACCTCTTCGCTCGATTTTGCCAGCACGTCGCCTTTGATCAGGATGTCCAACACCGTTATAGCGACCTAGCCGCCACGTCCGTATCGTCGTCGCCTTAGCACTGGCACTACTAGTCTTCAGCCGGCGCCCAGCCCGCAGCTCCAGTCGTGTGTCCGTCGCCGCCAGTCACTTCCAGTCACGCCGATCCATCGCCTCCCAGCCCCGTCGTCTTACTCTTCATCAGATCTGTTGGTAAGGTTGTGGCAATCAGTTTAATCTCTTAGCCATTAATGTTGGGTTTCATTATTTCTTATGCACCTTATTGGATGTTGTTTAAAGCTGGTTTGTCAAGGAATTTGAGAGTCAAAAGGAGCGTCGTCGAGGAAAGTTGGAAGTGATCTTCATTCTTTGGGTAAGTTTTTGGATATTTTGGACTTGGGTTTGAAGTTTCGCAGTTATGGTTTGAACTAAAATTGTTTGATTATATTCGTATGTTAGGGCCACTACTTCGAGTTACTGTTTGAGTTGGTAGTCTGATTTTTATCTGTGGAATTTTGGTTTGAAGTAAGTAATCTTACTACTGGAACTATCCACGTGCCAGACACTAGGTGTATGCTTGTAAGACAAATTGATAGTATGACTTATTGGGGTTAATGCCCTAAATTCTCATGTCCTATAGTTTTTAAACAGTTTGTACGAACGCTTGTGATGTATAATATATGATATTTACTTCACTTCTTGATTTTACTCATTTGGATATTTTATTTGCTTTACCACAAACCAATAAACTAAAATCTCTGGTTGTTTGCATGTAACTTAAGCATGTATGTGATGACATACAAATGGATCATGTCTTCAGTGATAACCAAAATGGTCTGTAGTATATGGATATAAAAGGGAAACTTTATCCTAGTAACGTTACGGATGCGGCCCGCTTTGTGGAATAGTTACAAATGTTGTGACTTATCACAAATGGTCTGATCCTGATCATTTTTGTAGAGGACATGCGAGCGAGGACGTCCTATTAAAGAGTTTGTATAAGACCTGATCGCGAAGTGTTAACATCTCATTATATAACACCGTTCATGACAAAGATTTCACTTCACTAAGATGACCATAGATAACATGACCTCAACCCTGAGTGAGTTGGGAACTCCTGCTATTATGGGTGGTCCTTTGATTTGCATGGGTGCGAGTGGCTAGGCCGTCGACTCAAACCTACCACTTTGGGGATTCATCTGATTTGGGAGTTGGGAACTCAGCTACACAAGATGGAATTCATTCCTTTCCCGAAACAGGGGTAAGCAGATAGATAGCTCCCTTAAGGACTTATTCCAGGGCTTGAATGATGTGGCACCACACACCTTCTCATGGCCCAAGAGGTGTTCACACATAGTTGGACTATGTTGTATTGTTTATTAGAGGGATCAGTGGTACTTAAGGAGTGAGATGTAATTACAAGGGCAAAACGGTAAATTGGCCCAACTATACTTACAAGCATCTGTGAAGGGTTATCGTATTTATAATTGGTTATATTCAATGGACATAGAAATATATCAATGGTAAGAAGAGTTCAGCTGTCGGTCTTTAATGGAATGCCTGGCAGCTAACGGATGGTGGATCTCGTGGCTAAAGAGTTTAGTCAGCTATTCACGTTCTATTGGAGTTTTGAGCTATATGTCCATATGTTCCCCTTGGTAACTTGGATAAAAGTTGAGAATCAATTTTTAGGTCAGTTTGAAATGTTCAAATTGACAAGAGGGAGATTGATTATATATGATATAATTGGACTGGTTAATTATATATGATATGATTGACTAAATATATGAGATACATTATTTTAGAGGAAATTGGATATAAATATGATTTATATCATGTAAAGAAGAAAACACTATAGTTGATATATGATATCGAACTATAGGTTAAGAATATAATATGATTATATTTATTATTTTATTAATTGGGCAGTTATGAGATAATTGGCCGATTTTTTCTCCAAATTTGTGCGTTAGTGGGAAGTTCAATTCAGTTCTAGTAACTGAAGAATAAAATGAAAATAATTTTCATTTTTCTAAACATGTATAATCGCTCACAGTGTGATAAGCTTTCTATCGCTTAGTGTTCGAGAGCCTATACAGTAATGCCCGCTTACTAAACAATCACACACCCACGCTTTCCTAAACGATTGCCCACACTTTCCTAAACGATCACTTAGCGCTTGAGCTGAACTAAACAATCGTATAGACGATCGCTTAGCTTTTACTACACGATCGTGTACCCCGCACTAAACGATCGAGCACTCGACTATACGATAGTCTTTCCTTTCTCCCACTTGCTTGATCATAGTACACGCATAGGCCTTTCCTCCTCCCCTCTACCAATTCCATCAAGGTCCACCCTTTGGAATCTCACTCCGAGAATACTAAGGGCTCCGAATGGTGGTATCGTCCTCATTGCCTGTAGTTCATGCAAAGCTGTTCGTGTAGACGACCAGGTGTTGCTAAGCGATTACTTGCTGGACTAGCAAGGGCAAGAGAAGTTTGTGAAGGAAATTGTGCATGAGATTTCCATGAGCAGCGGAAAGATCATTCCAAATTACAATCATGTATGAACTTTACAAATTACAGTCATAAAATTATACATATGGTTATGCATTCATTAGAGAAATTATAGCATGAAAATACAAATGATCAAAAAGAAATTTTACACACATTTGTAGACTCATCGCCTAGCTTCTTGATCACGAACGCTTGAACACAATAACCTCGAACGCTTGTCCAACATGACTTCTACACAGCACAAACACCGCGCACTCGAACTCAGCGATCGCCTCGATCACGAACACCTCAACAGCACGAACAGCTTCCACAGAACCTCGACGGCATCGAGTTGAGTATGACACACCAAGAAGGCTACCTTGGTATTCTTAGTGTGAGAATCCATATGGTGGGCTCTGTGTGGACTTGGTTTGAGGCAGAAGATAGAGGAAATAATAATCGTGTAAACGATTGAGCAAGTGGGAGAAGGCTGAACCTATCGTCTAGGTTGATGCCCAATCGTTTAGTAAAACCTAAGCGATCGTCCTAGAGAAAGTTAAGAGATCGTTTAGTTCATCGCTTAGCTGCGTGTCTGTCGCCTAGAAACACTACACGATCGTTTACCTTTGGCAAGCTGTCACTTAGTAAATCCTATTTACTTGACAACTTCCGTGAGATTATTTTTCGAGAGAAAAAATCTCAAAATCAATTTTTTCAACATTGTAAAAACTTACTAAAATTAGAAAAACAATTTTCCTTTTATCTCATGGTTATCATGAAACCACTAATAACCTCCCACTCAATTGGTTGTTAGAGAAAAAGAATTAATTATTCAATAATTAATATTATTATAAATATAAATGATAACCAACTTATCATACTATATTTATAACCTATAGTTTGAATATTTCATCTCATGAAACATATAAACCATAGCCCTTTTTCTATTCAATGGCACTTAATGTAAATCTCATTTACATTAATTCTCCACTAGATGTATCTCATACATCATACCGATCATATCATATATAATCAAAATGCCTCTTGTCAATTTGAACATTTCAACCAAGAACTGGTCATTAACTAAATCCATTGAGCTACGAAGGAGACCTTATGGACTTGTAGCTCGAAGCTCCAACGGTACGTGAATAGTTGACAAAACTCTTTAGTCACGGGATCCACCATTCGTTAACTGTCAGGCACTCCATTAAAGACCGACAGTCAAACTCTCCTTACTACAGATATATTATGTGTCCATCTTAACCAATCAACAGTGCGGAAACCCTTCATAGATCGCTCGTAAGTACAGCTCGGCCAATAATCGTTATGTCTCTGTAGTTACATCTAACTTCTTAAGTACCATTGATCCCTCTAATGAACATAAGTCATAGTCCTACTATGACTGAGTCCTCTCTTCCAAAGTGAAGTTGTGATCACTATGTTCAAGCCCCAGAATCAGCACTTAGGGGAGCAATCTCTCTACTTATCCCTGCTTCGAGAAAAAAGTGAATTCCATCTTGTGGATTGAATTCCTAGCTCCTAGATCAGACAAGTCCCCAAAAAGGTAGGCATGTTGAATTGACAATCTAGCCACTCTCACCTATACTAATCAAAGGACCGCCCTCAAAGGCAAGAGTTTCCAAAACACTCAGGATTGAGGTCGTGTCACATATGGTCGTTTAGGTGAGATGTAAGTCTCTAGTATCAATGGCGTTATACAGAGAGTCTAATCATCTCGTAGTCCGGTCTTATACAAACTCTTTGTATAGGACACTCCGCTCGTACATCTCCACATGAATGGTCAGGATCTACCATTTGTAGTAATTTACAACACTTGCAAACCTCTACAAAGCGGGTCGTATCCGTAGTGTGACCAGGATCAGGTATCCCACCTTAATCCTTATACTACAGACCTATTTAGATTATCACTTAAGGCGTGATCCACTTGTATATCACATATACATGCTTAAGTTTACATAAAATAACCAATGAGTTTTGTTTATTGGATAAGAGTAAAGGCTAGAATGAAATAACATTTATTTTATTCATCAAACAATGTGTATCATTACAAACAACGAGACTCTGGACCACTTTAATCCTTATACTACAGACCTATTTAGATTATCACTTAAGGCATGATCTACTTGTATATCGCATATACATGCTTAAGTTTATATAAGATAACCAATGAGCTTTATTTATTGGATATGAGTAAATGCCAGAATGAAATAACATTTATTTTATTCATCAAACAATGTGTATCATTACAAACAACGAGACTCCGGAAGAATTAGAACATCAATCCCAACAATCTTCCACTTGTCCTAATGACTCGAGAGACTAATGTACAATATAATATAAAATATGTACAATATATATATAAACTAAATAATATAGGCTCTTTGTAGTGATAAATAGATTTTAATGTTTATATTAAAACTTTTTATTCTGATTACTTTACTTTACTTAATGGAAAAATTATTTTAAATTACAAAACTGCTGAACAAAATATCATAATCTATCTGCAATAAATTGTGATACACCGTGATAGACTACTATCTTACTATCTGTGCCTATCATGACACAAATAGACATAGATAGTAGTCTATCGAGGTCTATCATGATCTGTCGTAGATAAGTAGTAAAATTTACTATATTTGTAAATATTCTGGTTCATTTTGCTATATTTGAAATCAACCCTACTTAATAAATCAGTTTTCAATCATTTTATAAATTCAAATTTATATTTTAATTAAATAAATTTAAAATATAATTTTAGTCGCTAACACAATCATATATAACTTTGGTAGTTAACATAGTCGTATATCAGTTGAGCTATGTTCACTTTGACTATATTATATATATCGAAGATGCATATAATATCTATCATATTTATATGACCTTGTGTCCCCCTACATGAAATTTTGAGTCAAAATTTAAGGACTAGATGTGTAACAGTTAAAATCTAGGAACCAAATAAAAATTAGACCCAAAACTTAGGGACCAAAATATATTTTTCATATGCTTTTTTATCGTCTCAATTTGTGATCACAAATTGTTAAGATTTAGAAGTTGAATTATATTATTATTATTATAGGGAAAATACATTGTTGGTACTTAAATTTCACACTTTTAGCATCTAATGAAATAGGCACTTTTGTTTTTAACATTAATGTCTATTAACTAATTTAAATTAATTATGAAATGAAATTTTAGAATTCATTTTAATACTGACGAAGTATAGTGAACCTTAAATAAGTATGATTCTTATAATTCATTTAGATTAATGTCTAAATGTGAGTATTTAGTTAAAAATGTAAAAAATAAAAAATAAATATCTTGAAACCTTGAACCAAAACTGAAACAAAAAATAAATCTCAAGGGTCTTTTGAAATCTAAGGACTAATTAATTAAAATTGGACTCAAAACTTATAACTAAAAGTGTAACATTTTGAAATCTATGGACTAAATGAAAACTAGACTTATAACCTAAGTACCAAATATATTTTTCTCCCTATAATAAAAAAAAATATTTTTCATTGACTAGATTATGGAAAATACCCCTTAACTTTGTCCTTTGTGTCACTTTCAAAATTTTCAATAATATCTTTAAACTTTTGGGGCATTTGAGGCAGACTATCATAAGATTACAATAATTTCTCATTGCTACAGTAAATACTATTTTGTACTTCCCAATTAACTACACTATTTTAAAACCTCCATTTGGTATAATTTTTACTATTTACCACAGTTTTTACTATTTTACATTGATCATTTTTTTTTAATTATTTGTTACAATGTTTACTGTTTTCTTTTCAAACTAATATAGTTTACACTTCAAACACATATTACCATAATCCAAACTAAAATAATCTACACCTCAAACATTAACTATTATAACCAAACTATAATAACTTTGGACTATAATAACCAATTTCTTGCCTCAAATGCTTCATAAAAGAAAAAAAACTCTTGCCATTAGGACTATAATAACCAACTATCAAAAATACCATTAATTTTTAAAAAAAAATAAAAATACCCTCATCATTGGTATATGGATAAAAATCGTTAATTGCTCCTTTCAAAAATGTTTCTAAACTTTCAAGAGTTTGATTCATACTCTTAATATCTTCCAAACTAATAATAATAATAATAATAAAAGGTCCTCCTACTGATAGTACTGTCAATTTCTTTAAAATTATCTTAAATTGAAAAAGAATTAACTTTAAAACAAATTATATAGATATCCACATTTTTTTCATATAGATTCTCTCATTTAAAAATAAAAAAAATTCATTAAAACTCGGCAAAAAGTTGAATAGCCAAATACAAAAAGATTCGATAAAATGATTATCCAAATCTCAATGTGTTTTTAGTTTTAAATGACTTCGACTTATTAACGCGCACTCAACTATTAATGTGCAACTTTGTTAGAATATTGAAATCTTAAAAGGAAAACACAAATATGTAAAGTAAGAAAATATTGAACGAGAGAGAAAACCAACAAAAATAGAGAAGTGTTTCACCCATGATTTAAAATTTCCATGGAAATCTCGAAATTTCGAGATTTCGAGGGGTTCGAAATGTAGATGAGTGAAATTTTCGTTTTCTCCAATTTTCGATAAAATTTTGAGACTTCTTTTAATTTCTAGAAAATTTCGAGAATATTTCCAGAATTTGTTCATTTTATTCTTCCCTCATTTCGATGAAAGTTCAAGATTTTAAAAAAATTTAGAAAATTTGACAATTTTTTAAATTAGTTAAGTTAGCTTAGTTCAAAATTTTCAAATTTATGGTCTATAAATTTATAGTTTCCCGTGTCAAATGTCATTTTCGATAAAGATCTGTTTTTAGACCTACTACTTTTTCTAATTTCCATCTTTTCTCAAGTTTTTAGTTTTATTATCAACTCAAAACTTTCATTTCTAAAAAAAATAATTGGAAAAAACACAAGAATCTATGTTTATTTTTAACTTTTCACATGATTTTACTTCGAAAGTTAAATTGATATAAGTTTTTTTTTTCTTTCACCATCTAAAATTTTCATGGTTTTTATATCATTTTACTTGAAAAATATTTCTAAATTTTATATTATGTTAGTAATTATTTTTCCATTTTTTAAAATTTCTATTCTGGCATAACATTTACTCAGACATTTATAACAGATATCTCAATATTGTGTTACTTAAAAAATAATGATAAAAATGATCAATTATAATCTAAGTAAACCTTAATCAAAGTTTCATTAACCAAGTATAACAATTTTTATCCACATCAATTCCAATAAATTGTTCTGAAATTTCCATAAAAACGGAGCTTCGATATTTCCAGATTGGTATTCCAACCTTGGTTTCACTGTAGATTGAAGCAGAAGACTGGAGAAATGGACGATAAGAACATTTTTTTCATACGAAGTACTAATACAACTCAAGTGCAAATGTATTTTTGTAAAAGAGTATATCATCGATTCCTATCCAAAACAAACAGTAAAAGTTTTTCCTTTCTTTGAAGTTTGATACTATTGAAACTCGAAAATCCCAATTGAAATCAGAAGCATTTACGACTGAGCATTTCTGAACACTTTTAGTATTTCAATTTTCCATTACAGATTTAGATGTTAACGACGACATTCGATAGGAATGGAAGAAGAGGAATTTTACAAAATCTACTCGAAGGTGGTAAGGGTAAAAGAGATTATTATTCATACAATACAAGAGAAGAAGATGAGCCCTAGGCCGCCGAAACACTCACAAGTCCGACATCGTATCGTATAGTATCGTCAATCGGAAGGCTTCTTGGACGACGGAAACAAATGCCTCCACAAGTAGCGGCCGCTGGCCATGTCCACCACCGTCCAGAACCCCGAAGACACCTGTTCAAACATACCACAATCGTTCCATTCAGACACAAACAAAGAAAAAGGAAATGCAAGATTCCGATGAAGAACAATTACAAGAACCTCGGAGGAGGACGACGAATCGGAGTTCAATTCCTTGGAGTTATCGTCGGAATTATCGCCGGCCACGAAATCTTGAGGAGGAGATTTGAGGTTACGGAGAAGGAAGAAGCCGGCAAGTGTCGCTGAGAGAAATATGAGAATAAATCTCAGCGGACACATATCTTTTTTCTTCCAATTATTATTCTTTCTCTAACCTCTGGATCTGAATTAAGGGAGAGAATTTAGGCACAGGGAAAGGGAAGAAATGATTGTTAGGGTAAATCAACGAGTGAAGTGAAGGAATTGTCAAAATTGGGGAATTTGGAGGTTGCTTGCTTTTCCACCTAACCTAACCACTCATTTTTTATTATTTCTTATGACTAAAATGAAAGGGATGCCAAGACAAATGATATTAATAATCAGATAAGGTTAAAGATTTGGTTAGTGATAACCCACAATGCCACAAGCAAAATATTTTATTGCAAAATACACAAATAAATAAAAGTAGTAGGATATTATAATGGTGGCTGGCTGCTATAATAATCAATAATGGATGAAAAAAAAGAATGAGTTAAAACACCATTCTCATCGTATTTTCATTTCATGACTAAACATGTATTGCAATATTCAACGTAAAATATAATATAGAATTATTTTCAAATAAAAAATAATAATCATTAATAAACAACGATAGACATCTATCACGGATAATAAACAAGTAATGGAGACTAAATTTACGATTGAATAAATTTATCTAAAATGATATTTCAATCTAAAAAATAATATAATGAAAATAAGGAATCAGCAGCCATGTGTAATAAGGAATAGAGGAATAGTGGCTTACGTTCAATGGAGTTGAAAAGTCAAAAATCGTCCACCAACTCAACTCAACAATCAATGTCATCATCCATTTATGAGGGGCAATGCATGGAGTCGGAAATTTGCAAATCAAGTTATAAAATAAAGACCCTCTAATACATCATAGACATTCACTCCAAACACTACTATATAGAGGGCAAACATGTAAAACATAATTTCCAATTAAAATTATCAGACATTAGATTCCATGACCAAAATGAGGCTAACTCATTCAGTATATATTAGTAACCAAGAGATGATCTGTGATTTAAAATTCCATAAATGCTGGCTCGGTATAGATGGGTATTGTAAAACCATCACATACATGGGCAAAAAGGGGACAAATAAACAAAGTTTAGGGATTGTGAAAACACCGCAAGCCAGTTGGTAATATTCCAAAACAGCCAAGGCAAGAAACAAGGGCAGCAAGATTGACCCTTTTGAACCCATTTGATCCTGTGGAATATTCATCTTCACATCTTTGAATTGTAACTCAAAAAAGACGATGCCTCGTATTTCTTTCAGCTTATGCCGGCCCAAATTCTGTATTACTCAATTTGAGCCAAATTGTAGCAGGGACTTCATTGTATTTCCAAGTTGACTACCAAACTTAGCTGATCGCAAGAAGCTTTATGATTATTTTGCTTAGCTATAATTAACCTTGTCATAAAAAAGGCACCTCTCACCTAGACTTTAGCAAACCGAGCGATTTTAGCCAAAACCGTTCTTAAACTACGGATGCCAGCTCCTGATTTTGAACTAACCATCATCTGATATGATAAACCACACAGTCAGATCTATTAGATCTCTCATTTTACTTTAGGAAAGTCATGAGAAAAATTAACTCAAACAATGTTCTTCATACCAGAGGTTGGACAATTGACTTGTTTGCCTTGAGTCTCTGAAAAAATGTCGTTACCAATAATTGTTAGTCTCAAAAGAAGAAAGGAAGAAAGAAAGAAACAAATGATGATTTAAGAACAAATATTATAGTCGTATGGGGCGTTAAAAACCTCTTCAATTTGCATTGCTCTACGTGCTACATCCATTGGGAAGACCACATCAGTCTTTGTCAATACAATTTGGTATTTCGTTTGAGATCTATCACAGTGAATTCATAAGCTTCAATACATCATACTTCCAATGAAAACTTACTCATATAACAAATTATATATAAAGTTAAGTGCAAGAATTTGCATTAGCTGTAAGTTTGGTACCTTTCCATCAAATTAATGAGCTCTTGATCCCTTGGTTTCATCCCCCATTTTGTATCAACAAGTAAGCATACCCGTCTAAGACCAACTCTTGTTGAAACATACTCTTTTACCTAGATATATAAGTAAACAGTCAACTAGATAAAACTAACCCCAAAACCTAAAAGGAAACAAAATGCACTTCATAATTAAACAATACATCTAAACTTCTACATGTTATAAGCAGTCCTTTCTTCCCTTTGTGTAACACTGTTAGTTTACACTTCAATAGCTAAGAAACTATTAAGGGGAGTTTAAAGTAATATCTGAAATTTTCAAAAAAAAAAAAAAAAAATGCTATCATAAAGAGTCAGTTTTTTGGGCAGGCCAACTTAGAATTGAAATTCTTACCAACTCCTCCCAAGCATCCTTAACTTCCTCTTTTGCATAAGCAAAGCCATATCCAGGTAAATCCACCAAAGATAGCTTTGATCCCAGATTAAAAAAATTGATGGTCTGTACTTAAGCAAATATTGTCAAATGTTAATAGACATATCCAACACAAGATGTAGCCAGAATTACAGACGTCAGCACCTGAGTAAGACCAGGTTTGTCAGATGTCCGTACAACACCCCATTGTCTTGTAAGGGCATTAAGCAGTGATGACTTTCCAACATTTGATCTTCCTAGCATGAAGAAAGATTTAAGGCAACATCAAAAAGTCTTCCAAGGAACTAATGTCCAAACAAAAAATTCAAAAATATTCTAGCAAACCAAGCATCTAAGAAAATTTTAAAATATTGCATAAGAACTATATAGTAACACCCCCAGACCAGAACCAGGCAAAGGCATGGTTAAAGGGGTTGGAAAAACAGATTCATTAACCAAAAGTAAAGCAATTTTGCTATTGAGAAAAATACTTTTTTCTATAAGAACCCATTTTATTAACGTATGAAATATATCCAAAGAGATATAAAAGGATTCAAAGGGTGTACAAAAGATGTTTCCAATTAGCAACAAGGAAGTTTAAATTGAAATCGTTTAGAGGATGTAAATTTTTACACCCGAAAACAGCATTGTAAATAGCCAACTCTAAGACTTCTTTGGGGGGATCTTTCACAATTCTTGAAGATTTTCTTTTCTAAAAAAACAATTCTTGAAGTTCTTGCATTCCTCTCATCCCAAAGTTTGGACAATACCGCACAAAATCGCTTGTCACTTTAAAAGGGTGAAAAAGAAAAGGTGGAATTGTGTTTCGTTACTATCCTTGCAGAGGCAGCACCATGATGAGGAAAGATTAATCCACGGGCATGTTCTTTGAAGTCTAACCATAGAATTAAAGACAAGAATGACTAATTTCCCATAATAGGAATTTGTTCCTTTTAGGACAAGCGAGCTTCCATAAATTATCCTACAAGTCCTTTTGGGCAGAAGGTCCAACAGAAGGCCAATGGTTCATGAGGGACTTGGTGGACCAAAGATCACCGCTTTCAAGTTTCCAAGGCCAAAAAACTGGGAGCAGTAAGCTGGTGATAGAATTGGTATTAGAGGAATATTAGGGGTATATTAGTAATTAGATAAGGAGTTTGTTAGGGAAGTTGGTTATAAATAGAGAGGAGCGGGATGGAGAAGGTAAGCAATATTTTGGAATATGAATTAGGGCTTGAGAGTTATCTCAAGATTGGGAGGGTCCAAGTACCTCGAACACTTAGTTTATCTTGTATTTCCGTTATCTTTTATATTTCAATATATCCGGGTTCTATCAGCTGGATGCTAGGGACGTGGTGTGTAACACTGGCCCATTTGTTAATCTCATCATCTTTGAGGAATGTTCTGAAGTTTATGGCCCAAGAGCTTGTTGATTGGTTACATACCTCTTCAACTGGGCAGATTTGGACTCGACAATGGCAAAGAGATGAGGAAAGCATTGGTTAAGGGGGCCAGAACCAATCCATAAATCAGACCAAAAAGCCATGGAAGAGTTATTACTAACTCTACAAAGAGTGTTGTTGCCGTTGTTGGATGGTTATTATTATTATTATTATTTTATCAAAATGACGACCTAAATATCGCCTGGACAAAATTCCTCCAAAGAACCTCTTTTTCTTGACTAAAATGCCAAATCCATTTAGCCAAAAGACCTTTTTAGTAGCTAAGTTTTGAATATAGTTTTCATTCGGTCCTCAAAATGTATATTTCTACATAAAGATTTGAGTATAGCTTCCATTTAACCCCTAAATTTCAAAATATTACATTCTAACCCTTAAGTTTGAATTAGTTTTCATATTTTCCTAGTTTCAAGTGTAAAATCTTGAAACCTAGGACCAAATGGAAAATAAACTCAAAATTGTTGTAAAAATGTAATATTCCACATGAAAACTAAGCCCAAAACTCAAAGATAAAAGTGCAACATTTCAAAACCTAAGGACCCAATGGAAACCAGGACCAAAAAGATATTCCTTTTCTTAATGTTTTTCTTGCATGCCTATGCAGAAGGGTTGTGGGGAGGAGCAAAACCTTCATTTTTTCAGGCGAAATACTAGCTAATTCATAATATCAGTGGACTTCAACATCTCATATAAGTGAAAGGAAAATAGAGTAACAGATATATCAAATATTATTGGAAACAACTACAAATTTTAATTAAATTTGCAACTACTAGTTAATGTATCGAGACTTTGAGATAGAGCTAGGCATGAGCAAAACTTTAAATGCGTACCAGCAAATGCAATCTCTGGCACATCAGGAGGTGGAAAAGATGATGAAGCTTTTGCAGCAGCAAAGAAGGTCAACTTATTCCTGAATATCTGCGCATTACAATTAGTTTCCACAAGGAAATTGACAGGATTGGGGAAAGAACAAAAGGTTAACATTTTTGTTACATAAATATCAAATGCACACATTTTCTTCAATTCTTTCTCTCTCAGCACTGTTAGAAAAGGGGATATTATCCAAAGGGGCAGTGAGATCGGTGTTGTAGCCTGCTCTTTTAATCTCAATCATGCGCCTACGGCCCAAAAACTGTTAACAACATAATAAATAATCATAAATGGAACGACACATGAAACGCTAATAGAATACCTATAAAGCAAAACAGATAACAACACATAGCTATGCAAATTACATTCTCTTCTACGAATGAAATGATGGATTTACTAGGTTGTATGGCTCGAAACTGAGCATTTTTTGATATCTCATCTTTTTTCTCTGAGTTTGCTTTCTCCTGCCCGGCATTTTCTGGAATTAAAGGAAGAGCCTCTAAGGAAAGGGAAAAAATGAACTCATATAGGAATTCAAGCGAACAGAAACAACATAATATATCATTAAGCTTAGCCTATCAAAAAATAAAGTAGTACGGTTACAGCCTAGAATATCAATCCAATTGGTAGGAAACTGAGACATGGGTATTAACTCACCATCAGTTATTATCCCATCATCCAGCCGCTTATTAGAGGGATCGTATGGACCTCTATGAATTACCAACTTCCTCCTTTTTGGTTGATGTTGATCAATTAGGAGCTCTGGATCACCATTTTCACTCCTTTTCTTGGAATCTCTTTTCTTGGCAGGATCTGAATGAGTTACACGCCATGATTTTTTCTCAGTAGAATCCAATGTCTTGCTCGAATCCTTGGTGTTTTTGGAATGTGTCTTCCTTACATATTCCACATTGTGGTCTTTTTCCCCTCTACTCTTCCTTTTATCATAGAATACTTTCGAACTTCTTACCCCATTATCTTGCTTTTTAAGAGACTGGTTTGAAGTCTTAGAAGCCAAAACTGTAGGCATTCCAACAACTTCATCATCCTGTCGTCTTCTCGAAAGAGATTTCCTCTTGAATTTCATAACATCAGTGAATGAATTGACCTTCATATCACTATTTCGGCCACCATATATTCTGTGTCTTTTAACATTATCAGTTGCAGGCTTCAGTTTCCCCCTCCGAGCAGCTTTTTCAACACTATCTCCTGTGCTTCTATCAAAGTTCTTCGAACTCTTGGATTTTCCAACTGCAAGTTTGAGTTTCTTCTTGAGCCTAAGCCCGGAGCTGGGCTCTTCGGACATTATCAAGCAGTTTTCTACAATCCTGAACCTAAATTAGCAAACAGAAATTCTGTTCTATACACAGGGGAATTGGGATTCTTGAATATGATATTTACTTTGAAGAGCTATATTGAATATGCCATATAAGAGGTGGAAGAAAGCAAAAAAAAATCCATGGTTTCAGAGAGTTTAACCCAAATAATTTTTTTTAAAAAAAAAAAAAAATAATAAAAAACATGCATTTAACAATGCTAAGAAGAAAGAAATACCTTGGCCTTCTGGCCCTTTGTTCACCAGAATCGTTCGCCTTCTCCTTCTTCGTCGTCCTCAATGTAATCGTCCTTGAGTTTCAAGTTGTTCGTCGTCCTCTCTCATTCATTTGGCCTTTCCAGTCGTGGGCCCAATGTAATCTGCAGCCCAAAACTATTAGAAAAAAACGAAAAAAAGAAGAAAACCCTAAAATTCAGAATCTATTATGAATATTATAATAATAAATTGCTTAGTGTCCTAAAACCATGTGTGACTCTTGTTCATGTGCCTTGTAATTATTGTTTGGTGTCCATGTAAGTCCACATCTACTTACCACTTTGCCTGTAAAGAGTGACATTTTATGGATCTTAAAATTACACATATATTTGTGAGAATTCCACTCATTTACTTATTATCTAATTTTATAATTTTAGTTATTTTATGTTTTTAATTATTTGATTATATATTATATTATTTTTCTCCATATACATGTTTCTAATGTGCTCCTCAATTTGACAACATGTTATCAACACGAGCTCCTACCAGTTTTCCTGCCAAAGGTAGGTCCTAAAGGTATACCGATTTTTTCGTCTTCATTATAATTAATAAATTTAATGTTATTTTACATATTCAATATCTATTAAATTTCTAACATAAGTACAATATTTTATGATAGTGTTGTCATGACAAATCTCACAAAATTATAATTTGTCGCACTTTGATATTAACAACAATAATTATTGGCCATGGGTACTTGGTGCCGAATGATGCCGAAATTCACCTAAATGCTATGAACTTATGAGAAATAATTAAAGAAGAAAATACGGCATCCAGTCAGAACAAAGCAAAAACTATGATTTTTCTTCATTATCATATCCACGAGGGATTGAAAATTGAGTATTTTACAATAAAAGATCCTTGTATCTTGTGAAAAAAATTGAAAGAGAAGTGTGATCATACAAAAATAGTTATTCTTCCCAAAGTTTGTTATGAGGGGATGCACTCGAGGCTACAGAATTTCAAATCAGTAAGTGATTACAACTATGCATTATTTAAAATCAATTCAAAATTATTGTTATGCGGAGAAAAAATTATGATGCTGATATGTTAAATAAGACATTTTCTGCATTTCAAGTCTCGAATATACTCCTGCAGCAACAATATCGAGGGAAATGTTTTAAACAGTATTTTGAATTAATTTCATGTCTTCTCATAGCCGAAATAAATAACAAGTTATTGATGAAAAATCATGAATCTCGACCAACTGGAACGACACCACTCCCTGAACTGAATGCTATGAATTTTAATAATAATCGTGGTCAAGGTCATGACCGTGGCAGATGAAGAAATAATTATTATTTTCGTGATAGTCATTCTAATCGTTCAAATTTAAAATGAACCACACAAAATAATGACCACAAAGGAAAAGCTCCACAAGATAAGAGTTCAAAAAGTGTTGAAAATAAATGCTTCCAATGCGGAATGATTGGACACTAGTCACGTATTTGTCGTACATCAAAACACTCAGTTGACTTCTATCAAGCTTCCCTGAAGAAAAAATGAAAAAAAAAAAAAAAACATGGAAGCAAATTTTGTATACCAGGTTTGGATGTGGCAGACTTCTTTGAATTTCTTGAAGAGAAGATTGACGCAGTTGATAGAACATCAAGTATTTCTTTTGATTCTGAGACTATCTAGACTTAATGTTACTATTTCCTTTTACCCAGTTTTTTTAGTAACTTTTATAGTGTTGTTCTTCTTGTTGTAATTGTTTTTTTTTTTTTTAATGAATAAACATGTATCATTTTCATATATTGGGTGATTAAAAATGAGCAAAGAATATATATGTCTGCGGACAGTGCAACTACACACCCAATAGTTACAAATAAAAAATACTTTTACAAATTGACAATGCTGAAAGCAAAAGTAAATACAATATCAGATTCTGCAAACTTGATCGAAGGTTTTGGAAAATAAAATATTATTTTGCCTAGAGGAACAAAATTTATAATTAACAATATATTGTTCTCTAGTCAATCAATGATAAATCTTATAAGTTTTAAAAATATACATTACAATGGTTATTATATTGAGGTTAATAGTAAGAATAATGTGGAATATCTATATATCATATCTATTGTCTTAAATGAAAAGGCGTATACTGGAATAGTTTTATGCTTTATCTTCTGGATTATATTATACTTATATACGAATAATTGAAACATATACAACAATGAACTTGTGGTTCATGAATCTAGACATATTTACAATTTGGTATGACCGATTAGGTCATCTAGGATCTATAATGATGAGGAAAATTATTGAGAATTTAAATGGACGTCTATTGAAGAGTCAGAACATTCTTCAATCTAATAAATTATCATATGATGCTTCCCCTTAAGAAAAATTGATAATTAGACCATCACCAGCTAAAGTAAGGACTGAATCATCTGTATTTTTATAACGAATTCATAGTGATATATGTGAACTTATTAATCCACCAAGTGGACCATTTAGATATTTTATGGTATTAATAGATGCATCAAGTAGATGGTCACACATGTGCTTATTATCAAGTCGAAATCTTACATTTGCAAGATTACTTGCTGAGATAATTAAGTTATTAGCACAATTTCCTGATAATGTAGTTAATTTAATTTAATATTAAATCCAACACCAATCCCAATTTATATGAATCCATATTCATAATCTTAATATTTAAATCTTATTTAAATATCTCCTATTTTCTCTCTATTTATGTTTAATTCAAAATTAAACATTAGGTTAAAAATATATCGTATATACTTAACACTTTACTCCAAAAATCGAATTTGAACACTTCAAATTCATTCGTCGCGTTGTTCTAAGGTTTGGTCTGATATGAGTTAGTAGGGGGACTTTATAGACCTACAGATCATGGGCTCCAACGATCCGCGATTAACCGGCTAAACTCTTTAACCTAATTAACCACCATTTGTTAACTACCAGGTCACTCCACTAAAACCCAATAGTTGAATTCCTCTCACTGTAGATATATTATGTCCACTCAATATAACCATGATTAGTAAGTTAACTCTTCGCAGGTTGTTTGTAATAGCGGCTGGGTCAAACTGTTTTTCCCCGAGATTACATCTTGGTCCTTAAGTCCCACTGATCCTCTAATGAACAATTGGTTTGTGATCCAATCATTAAACCAAGTCCTTCTCGGACCAACGAGAGGGTGGGCCCCTTGTTCAAGACTCGAGTCAGCAAGGAATAACCTCTCGACTATCTCTAAATGCAGGTAGGATCCACCTTGCACCCTATGTCCCCAACTATCTACCTAGTCTTACTCCTAAAATGGGAGGCTTATTGAGTCGGTGTTGTTGAGTCAACCCTCACCCATGCAAATCTAAGGATAATCTCGAATAAACAAGAGTTTATGGTTAGCTCAGGATTAAGGTCAGGTTACCTAGGTCATCGTTTTGAAATAATCGGTTTTAAACAGCAAACACGTTATAAAGTAAGAGTGGCTTAATTCTTGGTCCGATCTTATGCAAACTCATTACATAGGACGCCCCCGCTCTTCATGTCAATACATGAACGAATCAAGATCACTTCGTTTGTAGCACTTTACAACAAATTATATCAACTATATAATGGGTTGAATGTGGCCCACTCCGAAATTATTACAATTTGTTTTGGTTGGTCGATCGATTTTTCTAAAAGAAAAAAAAAAACTTGAAAAACGACCGATCGACCGACCATTTAAATATATAATATATATATATATATATTATATATATATATATATATATATATATATTAATATAAATAATATAAAAGCAAGTTCATTACCACCAACCCAAGCCTACTATTTTAATATTGATTTATTATTATTATTCGTATTGCCTAATTTTCAAACCCATTACATGATTTATTTAATTTTTTTCATAAAAAATGATTGATTTAAAATTAAAAAAAGTTGCTATTTTTATTAACCTAACAATAACCCTTTATCAATTTATCTTTCCTTTTCATTCTCATTGGCTCTTCTTAGAGGGAAAAAACAAACAAACCGACCAAATCGATTGACCAACCTAACCGATGGTTGGATGAATTTCACACTCTTTTTTTGGTCGATTTCCCCCAAAACCAATACCGACCGACCGATGTACATCCCTAATTAAAACAAATTAAATGCTTTTGTGATTTGGGGATTAAATATGGTTAAAATACAAATCCACTATTCGTGATCCTTACAAAAACTTACGGACTATTAAATTATAATATGTTGTGATAGATCACTATTGCATAGATAAAAAATGACACTCGTATGCAATAATATATAAATTTTTTAAATACTTAAATGTTCATATATACCCTTATTGGAAAAAATAAAAATAAAAAATGAATCTACCAAATCAAATCTATTAGTATGAACCTAATTCACAAACGAAGATCTCCATAGATATGCTCGATAGATAATTACGAAACTATGGAAATTAATTTCATTTCCATTAAAAACACCTATATGAAGGAACCAAATTCTCGATGTGGAAGCTAATGATTGTCGATAGAGAGTGTACAGTATAGAAAGGATAAATGTCACGTAAAGCATGTTGTCCAAACAGTAGGCTCGCCCTTGAAGAACCACTATCTTATTCCCCTTCTTGAAGGTCACAAATTCTTTGCCGCTTCTCACGAACGTAGCAGGAACAAACACATCAAATCCTCCAATGATCAACACCACCGCAAGATACTTTATCACTATTCTCGAGGTGAGAATCTAGGAAAGTTGTAGGCTTGCCTTTGTAAATTTTTGCAAGGGAGATTGAGAGGTCTATGGACAAATTGAGAAGATTCTTGTGCAGAGAGAATTATGCAATACCCAAAATAATAATATGTATTATCAACCACACTCCTCTGTAATGTGTACATGAGAAGGATGAGGGGAGTTATTTCCATAACTCCCACCACGTAAAATAACTCCCGACAATTGTTTTACTTTTACTTTAATTATATTATGGACTTTTTACTATAAAATGTAAATATTTTTGGGATTTTTTATTTATAGGAATTTCTCTAACATATATAATATAAACTTTATATTCTCTCACTTGACCTATGGTTTTAATACGAATCATATTCACATTAATTTCAATATATAGTTTTTATATGAATCATATTCATATAATTAATATTTGAATCATATTTGAATATTTACCTCACTCATTAAATTTATATTATAATGTACCTAAATACATTATATTCATGGTATCTCATACAATTAATTCCATTTAATTAATTTGAACAATTCAAATTAATCCAAAATTAATTGATATTAATTGATTCTCATTAAACTCTTATTGAGCTAGCCAATTGACCTTATGGACCTACATCCCCGATTACAGGAGATTAAAATTAAACTCTTTAATTGAATGAATCAACATTCACCAACTGTCGATCACTCCACTAAAGACCGACAGCTACACTCTTGACACTATAGATATATTTCTATGCCCATTTGATATAACCAATCAATGGTAAGTTGAACCTTAAAAAATTAATCGTAACTACAATTTGGTCAAAATTACTGTTTTACCCTTAAAGTTTCATTTAACTTCTTAAGTACCACTGATCCCTCTAATGAACAATTAGTCATAGTTCAACTATAGCTGAACCCCTTTATGGTCAGTGAGAGGGTGAGGCGTTTCATTGTTGAAGACCCGTAATCAACCATTGAGGAGGTAATTTATTTACTTACCCTAACAACGGGAATGAGTGAAGTTCTTTTTGTGTAACTGTGTTCCCAGCTCCCTACTTGAACGAATCCCAAAATGGTAGACATATTGAGTCGATGAAATTGGTCACTATCACGTATATAAATCAAAGGACTACCCTCATATAAAAGAGTTCACAACTCACTCAAGATTAATGTCAAGTCACCTATGGTCATCCTAGTGAAATGTAAATCTCTTAAAGTAACAGTGTTATAAAGAAAGACTAATCATTTTGTGGTTTGGTTTTATACAAACTCTTTGTACATGATACCTCATTCACATGTCTCAACATGAACGATTAGGATCAGATCATTTGTAACACTTTACAACAATTGTAACAATTACAAAGTGAGTCGTATACGTAGTGTCACCAAGATAAAGTGTCCAATCTTATCTATCTACTACAAACCTTTTAGGTTATTACTTACACACGATCCACTTATATGTCAACACATACATGTTTAAACAACATTAAATAACCTAAAATCTTAGTTTATTGGTTTTGAGTTAATGCAATCTAAATGTCAAATAAACCAACACTTTATTTTATTAAATAAACCATTTATTTGTACAAATAATTTACAAATTATAAAACTATGAGATGTAGGCATCAACCCAACACTATCAACTCTTTATAAATGATATTCTTATCGTATTCAGACACAAGACACCTAAAATAAAAGCCACGTGGAAAACACAAATATTGTATAGAGTGAAAACAAAAGGTACGTCTCGTAACTTAATTTGTACCACCATGTCGTACGTCGCCATCATCATAGGGATTTTCTTTTTTCTTTTTCTTTTTTTTCCTTTCTCTTCCCCCCAAATAATAGGACTAAATTTTAAATATAAATGATAGAGACTAAACTAACATTTTTTTTCAAAGATAGAGATTAAATGTGCAATTTATTTTTTCAATTATTAGATAATTCCTACTATTCCTAAAAAAATATAATACATCATATTTTAATTTATACTGAAATTTAGAATTAAGTAAGTGGGTAACCAAATTATTTAAATCAAAATAAATAACAATAATTATAAAATGTGTGTTTACATTAAAGTTTAAAATTCCAATTAAAATTAAAAATAATATTTATTTTCAATTACTAGATGAATAATATGAACTTAAAAAGATTTATATAAAAAAAAATTTAGTTTATTATAGTTTGAAATTTAGGTAGGTATCAAATAAACTTTAATATTTTTCGTCAATTAATCTATAATCAATACAAAATTTAAAAATAAATCACGTTAACTAAATGATTTTTTTTTTTTAATATAATGACTTAATTTTATCCATAAGCTGTCTACCAATTTATTGTATAGAAATTTTTATTAAAACTTAATAATATTTTTTAGCTGAATATAATTCAAATGACACGAAATTGGTAAATTTGTAGTCAGGTCCTCCAGGTTCCAACATATATAACATTTTTTAAAATAAAATATTAAGAAAAGTTATTGCAATAAAAATTAAGGATAAAAACAGAGCATGGGTTTTTAGTTTTAACCTCCAAAAGTACTTGCTTTTGCAATTTTTTTTTTTAAACAAAAATATTTTTCCTATCAATCCCTTTTTTTCCATCTCGGTTAAAGAATGCTTTCGTTCCTTAATTTTTTTTTATAGAAGTTTACTTCTTCAACTTTAGTTGATAAAATTAGTCTATATATTCTCAAAATTATATAATAATTAAGATCTTAAACTCGAATAATTAACAATTTAGTTCCTATACTTTAACATGTGTAATAATTAAACTCCTATTATGAAAAATCTCTTCAAAATTAAGTGTTAACTTTATTATGTAACTGCTTAATCTTTATATTTTATAAATAAAATTGACTCTCGGTCAGTTTATCAATTTACATGTGTAAGAAATTTTGATAATTTTTAATAATAGTTTCATAACAAAGACTAATTTGTTACAAATTTTAAAATATAAAGACTAAGGGTGTACTTGGAATGCATTTTCAAGTATTTAATTTAAAAAACAAGTCATTTTAGAAAAAAAATTGGAGTGGTTGACACATACTCAAAATAACTTTTGAAGAGTATTTTCAATATATATATATTTTTTTTATCGAAAGTGTTTAAATAAAACGAGTTTTTTGAAAAATACTTTTTTTCCTCAAGTTAAACAGACCCTAAATGGTTACTTATTAAAATTTAAAGATTAAATTATTATAAAACTGAAAATCTAAGATCTAAATCGTCGTCAGTTAACAAATGGTACCCTTGGCCCATTGGATTGACTTGAGAAGAAGTATTTCAAAAAAATTATTTTTATTTAAACACTTTTTGATAGAAACTAATGAAAATACACTTGAAAAAGTTATTTTGAGTGATTATCAAACACTCCAGTTTATTCCAAAATAACTTAATTTTTAAATTAAACATTTGAGAATATATTTCGAACATATAACTTTTTTAATAGGTAATATTATTATACAACAACAAGAGGGATCCCACAGTCCGGGATCAAGGTACCAAAGACAGATAAGCACCTACAAAGACGCATACCGACAAAAAGACAGAACCAACAAAGAGGACAAAACAAGCCGATAACAAAACAACCAGAAGAACAAAAACATCCCACAATTTGGAGACCTCATAAACTGTACATACGGAGATAAAGTATCCAAACAAAGAACAAAGAAAACAAACAAACTAGATAAGTCCATGAAGATCAATCCACCACAAAGCAACACGCGCACGAACCATAGAGACAATTAGCTGAAACACAGTAGACGATAATCTCGACTGTCCACCATGTAACCGACAATTCCTCTCCTTCCAAATAAAGTAAATCGACGCACACCAGAAGACTCTAAATAACTTACTCCTCACACCCTTACCAGACCCCATCCGACACACCCAACTCAACTCCACATCTCAACCCAGCAACATGATGAGACGAAACCCAACAAGCGCACCAAACCCTTCCAAATCTCACGGCCAAACACACAGTCAAAGAACAGATGATTCATGGACTCTACCTCACTCAAACAGAGCAGACAAGCACTATCCACCAACTGATCCCATCTCCTCGACTAATCTCGAGTGCCCAACCTATGCTTCATTGCCATCTAGGCACAAAATGAATATCTTGGAATATTACCCTCAAACCCAACTAGACAAGCCCAAGACACCTTATGATGCCTAGGATGCAAACTTTACCATGCACTGGCAACAGTGAAATGACCATTACTACTCGGAACCCAAACCCAACTCGTTGGTTTAATCTCAAATTAATTAATTTTAATTAATTAATTAATCAATGTTTTGATGATAACAAACTCAATCTTTAATTGCTAAAAACTTTAGTGTTTTAATATATCCATAGCGTAGAGCTCAGAAACAACGATTCCAATACCTCTTAAATCACTCAAATCGGAGCTAAAACGAAGACGATATGACCGAAACAAGTCTATACAAGAAAATACCGTGGTGGATGACGTGGCATAACCAGATCATTGCATGTAGACATGTGGCAGCATATTGGCTGAATATGAATCATTAAGAGATTAACATATGATGGACTTTTGATTTTTGGATTGATTTAAAAAAAATGAATTTAAAAGAAAATAAATTTAATATTATTTTATGTTTGTGTCTAACAGCTAGTTTTTTACCACATTTGGTATGTTTTTTTCTTTAATTTTTGGATTGACTTTAAAAACAATGAATTTAAAAAGAAAATGAATTAAACGGAAAATGAATTTAATATTATTTTATGTTTGTGTCTAACGGCTAGTTTTTGACACATGGTATGTTTTTTATTTTTTGGATTAATTTTAAAAAGAAAATGAATTTCAAAAGAAAAGAAATTTATTATTATATTTTGTTTGTATCTAACGACTAGTTTAGTTTAAAATCCCCACCATTGATTTTTCTTTTCTAAAATCTAATGATCCAAATTAGTTGTGGTTTCTAAAAAAAAATTCCATCTCTATATAAAACATCTTCCTCTCCAAATTTTGTAGGAACAAATTTTACATTTTATAATCCTCCAAAACTCAAAAGTTTCTATTGTTGCTCTCTCTAAGCTCCCAATTTTTTTCTTTCCATCTTATTATTGAGGATGTTTTATTGTATTGTGAGAATAAATTTGTTGAGTGCTTAAACTTGTAAATCCACTCTAGTGAGAGTTGTATTGTGTTCTTCAAAAATTCCAACATTTGTAACGGTTTGATCCTAAACCGTGGAAAAGATCGGGTTTGCTCTTGAACCCGTAAAAGGAGCAGTGGTGTAACGGTTAGGCTTTAATCCGTAGAAAGAGTCGGAAAGATTTTATTCAAATTCCCAATAGGCGCTTGGAGAGTGGAGTAGGTCGAGTTTGATCGAACCACTATAAAAATTACGGTGTCTTATTCTCTAACTTTTTCCTTTTTTATTTTTTCAATTAATTTAAGCAATTTATTGTATGTTTTAGTTTGTTCTTATTTATTTGCTAAAATTTGATAGAATTAAATTATCACACTATTTGTCATCTTATTTGTTGCATAAATTGAATTTTTCTTATTATTTATAAAAAAAGTGTATTGATTAGTTTAATTGGATTAATTTAGAAAAAAAGTTTAATTAAACCCTATTCACCCCCCTCTAGGGTTGCCATATCGATCCAACAATTGGTATCAGAGCGGGTTACTCTTCTTGAAATATTTATTTCTTGATAAACTTAATTGTTTTTTAGCAATGAAAACTTTAGATTTTATCCCTTTTACATATAGTCAATCTATTACAAAGCCTCATTTCTTTAATGGTACTAATCATAAGTATTGGAAAAATAGAATGAGATTTTTTTTTGTTTTCTACTGATTATGATTTATGGGATATTATTAAGGAAGGTTTTAAAATTCCAACAAAAGATGTTGATGGTGTTAGCACTATAAAACCTAAGGAAGAATGGTCAATAAATGAAAAGAAAGCATGCTCTTTAAATGCCAAAGCTATTAATTGCTTATTTTGTGTTTTGAATGAAGTTGAGTATAATAGAGTGTCTATTTACAAAACCGCTAAAGGGATATGGGATAAATTAGAATTTACTCATGAAGGAACTCATCAAGTAAAAGAAACAAAGTTTGACATGTCAGTTCATCAATATGAAATGTTTAAAATTGATGAAAATGAAGCTATTTCCGATATGTTTATTAGATTTATTAACATAGTCAATGCTTTAGAAGGACTTGGGAAAAAGTACTCAAATCTTGAGAAGATAAAGAAGCTATTGTGGTCTTTGCCTAAACAATGGGAGCCTAAAGTCACCGCCATTCAAGAAGCAAAGGATCTCAAATCTCTCTCCATCGATTAACTCGTGGGCTCTTGTTGACGCATGAGATCAAGATCGAGAAAAACATGGAGGATGAGAAGAAAAAGAAAGAAAAGAGTATAGCTTTAAAGACCATCTCTTTAGCAGTTGACTCCCAATATGAAGATGACCTTGATGAAGATGATGTTGCCTATCTTTCACGTAAGTATAAGAACTTCATCAAGAGAAAGAAGCAATTCAAGAAGTATCTCTCCAACCAAAAAGAGTCAAAAGGTGAAAAGAGCAAAAATGATAAAGGTTTATGGCGGTTATTGAATGCAAGAAGCCGGGTCTATTTAGAACCGATTGCCCTCTTCTCAAATCATCCAGAAATCCAAGGAAGGAAGCAATGAAAGCTACTTGGATGATAACGATAAAAGCGAAAGTGGGAGTGATAATGAAGGAAGTGGCCAATTTTGCTTCATGGTTCATATGTGACAAAGAGAGGATGAACAAAATGAATGAGGTTAACTCTAGAACCTCTTTCTTATAATGAATTGTTTAAAGCTTTTGAAAATTATGCAAAATGATTTAGAAAAACTTATATTTTTAAGTATGTTTGTGCTTAAGAAAGAAATACAATGTTTATCTGAGTAAAAATAATGTTTACTTGAAGAAATTGCTTACGCTTAAAAGAGTAGATGAGCATGATGTGCTATGCATAATTGAATGAAAATGTAATATGTCTTGTGCACCAATACCATGCTTTGATTATTGATGAGAGAAAAATGGCGCTTGCTCTTGACAAAGTTAAATAAAAACGAGATAAAGTAGAAAAAAAAATTCTGACATGTATAATGTGGTGAATATGATTTGAAATTACTCAGAAAAAAGAATTGTCAGTGCTTTGCAAAACTTGATAAGGCTAAATAATCTTATTAAAAAGTTGACGAAGTATGATGCTCAAAGATTAGACAATATAAATTGAAGTTAGCCAAGCTTTTTGGTGATAAAAAGGAGTTTAGGCCTATATTGTATGAAACGTTCTTATCCTTCAAGTTACCAGTAAAACTATATTTGTTAA
>NC_052350.1:2842266-2850026 GCF_009727055.1 Benincasa hispida | reverse complement strand
CATCTAGGACCCAAACAAGTGTGGGTACCAAAGAATCAAACTTGAACATTTGTGTTTGTAGGTTTGTTTGAAAACCTCTAAGAAAAACAAGTGGTATTTGGATAGTGGCTGCTCGAGGCACATGATAGGAGACCCATCCAAGTTTTTCTCTCTCTCCAAAAAGGATGGGAGGTCTTGTAACTTTTGGTGACAACAAGAAAGAAGGAAATTTTGGAGATTTACTTATTAGTGACAAAGGCAAGGAAATTCTTTCAAGTAAGCAAGAGGTGAGCTTAATCGAAAAGAACAAAGTCGGTTCTTCATCCATGCCTAAAGAGTGGAGGTATGCTCCTTCCCATCCCAAAGAATTAATTCTCGGTGATCCCGAACAAGGTGTGAAAACTCGTTTCTCTCTTAATATGTTTAATAATCTTGCTTTTGTTTCTCAAATTGAACCAAATAATTTTAAAGATGCTGAAAATGATGAATTTTGGATTTTAGCTATGCAAGAAGAATTAAATCAATTTGAAAGGAATAAAGTTTGGGAGTTAGTCCCTAGACCCTCTCATGCTTCTATAATTGGAACTAAATGGGTATTTGGAAATAAAATGGATGAAAATGGAAATATCATTAGAAATAAAACTAGACTTGTAGCTCAAGGATATTGTCAAGAGGAAGGAATAGATTATGGAGAAATTTTTGCACCCGTTGTTAGACTAAAAACTATTAGAATGTTGCTTGCGTTTGCTTCTTATAAGAATTTCATTTTGTATCAAATGGATGTGAAAATTGCATTTTTAAATGGTTATATCATGGATGAAGTTTATGTTGAACAACATCCAGGGTTTGAAAGCTTTGATTTTCTTAATCATGTCTATAAGTTGAAAAATGCTTTTTATGGTTTAAAACAAGCTCCAAGAGCTTGTTATAACATACTTAGTAATTTATTGCTTGAGAATGAATTTAAAATGAGTAAAATTGATACTACTCTTTTTATTAAGACTAAAGAAAATGATATGCTTTTAGTATAAATATATGTGGATGATATTATTTTTTGTTCTACTAATCCATCTTTGTGTGAAGAATTTTCTAAGTGTATGCATAGTGAATTTGAGATGAGTATGATGGGAGAACTTAGCTTCTTCCTTGGACTCCAAATCAAACAACTCAATGGTGGTATTTTCACAAGTCAAGAAAAACACACAAGGGATTTGCTCAAAATGTTCAAATTCAATGAAGGTAGAATTGCAAAAACTCCTATGAGCACATCTACTAAGCTTGACAAGGATGAAAGTAAGTGTGTGGATATAAAAACTTATAAGGTATGATTGGATCTTTACTTTATTTAACCGCTAGTAGACCCGATATTATGTTTAGTGTATGTCTTTGTGCTAGATTTCAATCTTGTCCTAATGAATCATATTTACATGTCGTTAAAAGAATTTTAAATATTTGCTTGGTACTGTTGATTTAGGCTTATGGTATCCTATAAATGTTGAAATTAATTTGGTAGGATATTCCGATGCGGATTTTGCGGGTAGTTTACTTGACTGTAAGAGTACTAGTGGAACTTGTCAATTTCTTGGTAGTTCTTTAGTTTATTGGTTTAGTAAAAACCAAAATTCGGTTGCCTTATCCACTACCGAAGTGTAATATATTGCAGTTGCTAGTTGTTGTGCTCAAATTCTTTGGATGAAACAAACTCTTTGTGATTTTGGATTACAGTTTGATAATGTGCCTATATTTTATGACAATACTAGTGCTATTAATTTGACTAAAAATCCTATACATCATTCTAGGACTAAACATATTGATATTAGGCATCACTTTATTAGACAGCATGTGCGAAATGATAATATTACTCTTGAATTTGTAGGCTCTAATAATCAATTAGTGGATATTTTTACCAAGCCTTTGAATGAAGAAAACTTTTGCAAAAATAGGCTTGAGCTCGGTATTATTCGTTGTGATGCCTCTTGATTTTATAATTTTACTTTTGGGAATACTACTTTTGAGAAGACATCTTGCTTAGAGGAGCATATGGAAAGCATGTGTTTAATT
This sequence comes from Benincasa hispida, assembly GCF_009727055.1. Classification (NCBI taxonomy): domain Eukaryota; kingdom Viridiplantae; phylum Streptophyta; class Magnoliopsida; order Cucurbitales; family Cucurbitaceae; genus Benincasa; species Benincasa hispida. Next base: position 2,847,986 of record NC_052350.1, on the reverse strand, counting down.
TCTTTAAGGGGGAGTTGTACTAAATTTATGTTTATGTTTTTAAGGGAAACATTTTTGTAGTTCTAAATTTTTAATTATTTTTTTGATGATTCAACGGGAGAAGTTTAAGAAAAATATGTTATAAATTTATTATGATTTTGATTGTATTAATTAGGGAGAGAATTTATTTTTTTGAGTGAATTTCAAGAATGATCTTTATGGTGATATGTTGAATTTTATTATGTGCTACATATGGTTTATATGTATTTCAAGCTATTTTTCTTGAATGGTTTGTCATCATCAAAAAGGGGAGATTGTTGGCTTTTTGACCCTTAATCTCAAATTAATTAATTAATCAATGTTTTGATGATAACAAACTCGATTTTTAATTACTGAAAACTTTAGTGTTTTAATATGTCCATAGCATAGAACTCGGAACAATGATTTCAACACCTCTTGAATCACTCAAATCGGAGCTAAAACGAAAACGATATGACCGAAACAAGTCTATAGAGAAAATACCATGGTGGATGACGTGGCATAACCAGACCATTTGCATGTAGACATGTGGCAGCATATTGGTTGAATGGTGGATCATTTAGAGGTTAACATATGATGGACTTTTGATTTTTGGATTTATTTAAAAAAAATAAAATTTAAAAGAAACTAAATTTAATATTATTTTATGTTTGTGTCTAACAGCTAGTTTTTTACACATGACATTTTTTTTTTTTTAGATTGACTTTAAAAAGAATGAATTTAAAAAGAAAATAAATTAAAAGGAAAATGAATTTAATATTATTTTATGTTTGTGTCTAACGGCTAGTTTTTGACACATGGTATATTTTTTTTTTATTTTTTGAATTAATTTTAAAAAGAAAATGAATTTCAAAGAAAAAAAAATTATTATTATATTTTGTTTGTATCTAATAACTAGTTTAGTTTAAAATCTCCATCATTGATTTTCTTTTCCAAAATTCAATGGTCCAAATTAATTGTGGTTTCTAAAAATTTTTTTTATCTCTATATAAACCATTTTCCTCTCCAAATTTTGTACGAACAAATTTTACATTTCATAATCCTCCAAAACTCAAAAGTTTCCATTGTTGCACTCTCTAAGCTCTCAATTTTTTTCTTTTCATCTTATTCTTGAGAGAGTGTTATTGTATTGTGAGGATAAATTTGTTGAGTGTTTAAACTTATAAATTCACTATAATGAGAGTTGTATTGTGTTCTTAAAAAATTCCAATATTTGTAACGGTTTGATCCTAAATCATGGAAAAGATTGGGTTTGCTCTGAACCGGTAAAAGGAGCGGTGTAACGGTTGGGCTCTAATCCATGAAAAGAGTATGAAAGATTTTATTCAAATTCTCAAAAGGCGCTTAGAGAGTGGAGTAGGTCGAGTTTGACCGAACCACTATAAAAATTACAGTGTCTTCTTCTCTAACTTTTTTCTTTTTATTTTTGCAATTAATTTAAGCAATTTATTGTATGTTTTAGTTTATTCTTATTTATTTGCTAAATTTTGATATAATTAAATTATCACATTATTTGTCATCTTATTTATTGCATAAATTAATTTTTTTTATTATTTATAAAAATGTATTAATTAGTTTAATTTAGTTAATTTAGAAAAAACGTTTAATTAAATCCTATTCACCCCTTCTAGGGTTCCATATCGATCCAACATAACTATCTTCCTCACCCACCCTCGTAATCACATTCGGAATCAAACATACCATTTTTCATCCCAACTTTTCTTTAAAAAGGTGAGAAAGAAAGGCTACCATCTCATTAAATTGGAGGTGGTCCAACGCCCCAAACGTCCTTTCTGGAATTAAGGACCATTTTGTAATTATTACCTAACTATATTCTGACTACTTTTTCCGTAGGACCCTTTTGTATTCATTACAAATTTTCACAACATGAGTGAAATATATTTTTTTTTCTAATTAAATGAAACAAAATTAAATTTTAGTTTAAATCATATTTTAATCCACAAATTTTGTAATTTATTATATTTTTGGACCCTTAATTTTAAAATCACTCATTTTAATCCCTTAACTTTGGCTAGTGTTTACTTTAGACTTTGACATTATTCCTTATTAACAGATTTTTAGATGACCTTTTATTTTGAGATAGATTATGGATAAGTTATCCATTTTGTTGATGTGTTGTAAATAAGCTGCCAAATAAGCACCCTATGTCTTGTGTGTTATATTGATCGATTTTCTAGTTCTAGGTATTGTAATTATAACGTAACTAACTTTAGATCGAGCCTTTTGTATTCATTTCACAACATCAATGAAATATCTTTCCCAATCAAATGAAACAAAAATAAAATTATAGTTTAAAATCCTATTTTGATCCATGAATTTTGTAATTTATTTTATTTTTATCCATAAACTTTTAAAATCTTTTTATTTCGTCCCTTAATTTTTTATTAATGATTAGGTAGCGTTTGAGACAATGAGTTAGTTATTATAACCATAAGTTATTATAGTTGGGTTATGATAGTTTGTGTTTGTGGTGTAGATTATTTTAGTTTTGATTATAATAGTGTGTTTGAGATGTAAATTATTTTAGTTTGAGAGGGAAATAGTAAACATGGTAACAAATAATAAAAAATGATGAATGTAAAATATAAAAAACTGTAGTAAATAGTAAATACTATAGCAAATGAGGGTTTTGAAATAGGGTTATGTCACACCTCGCTCCAGATTACCCTCTTAACTTGGATGGAATGGTGACTGCAGCAGTTACCAACCCTTTTGCTGGCACTTACTACCTATCTAACCTGTTAAATTTTGCTCAAACCCTAAATATGTATATTTCATCAATATACGAACAAATTAACTCATAACTTAACACATTTAAATTACAGGATTTTATAGTATTTCATACGTGAATATTACAACTTAATGAGCCTCATCTAGGATACTAGTCCCTCTGACAGACACATATGTACCAACTAATACAGGTCTTCAATTAAGCTTCCTTCGACCTGACACTTTAAGTGGCAGAGCAGCAGCAGAGAAGTCTTTTGGGAACTGACCGCTACCTGAAAGGAAAATATTTGAAAATATAAGCTAGAAGCTCAGTGAGTGACTAACATTTAAAGCATAACGTTCATACATAAATTTCATATTATAACTGAAAGCTTTCACTGAAAATATAAACTTGACAACTATTATTCATGTCATCATCAACATCATATAGCACTATTTCATGCTTTGCTGGACTATGCCTTAGTCTATCAGTCTAGAGTGACCCTCTTGCTCACTCTTTATCATCCTTTACCGCATCACTACTTAACTAGGAATGAACCATTTTTGTTCACTTCCTACAATCATAACTTGCATCCTTAGTTGAGAGAGAACCTTTACTCAATTCCTCAACGTCAATCCATAGCTAATGTGAAGGGATATCAACACTACTAATAACAACTTTTCTTTCATTCATGTAATTCTAGTTTAAGTACCGTCATACCTTGAGTACTACTGCTCAAATACCTTCTCCGTGTACTTCAGTATCGAGCTGCTCGAATACCTTCTCCATGTACTTCAGTATCGAGCTATTCAAGTTCTAAGACAAAGCTTCAGTACCTTCTCCGTGTACTTCAATACTGAGCTATTCACATTCTAGGACAAAACTTTAGTACCTTTTCCGTGTACTTCAGTACTGAGCTATTCAATTTCTAAGACTGAGCTTCAGTACCTTCTCCGTGTACTTCAGTACTGAGCTACTCATACTCAACTTACATATTCTTATCTCTTAATGACTTAGTTGCCCAAAAACATTCTATACTAATGTATCCTCATGGTCATTGAAAAGCATAACATAAGTATAACATTAATGTGTGATGCATTGCTTGGTAACTATTTGAGAATAGTTATCATAAAGGGCTTTTTCAGTAAACATGCATTGCTAAACATTCATAAGCATTAGCAATTTACTTAAAACATTTAAAGCATTTAGAGTCACTCACAATCTTTGGCAATCATCTTCATGTATATGCTTACTGCGAGTTGAACACTTAGCCAAATTCTTAGGCCTTAACTTGACTAGGTAACAACTTCATTACTATGCGTCCATGCCTCGCGTTAGGCGTTCAAGCCTCCTATGCGATTAAGTTTTCAGCTTACGCCTATTTCCCATCGCATAGCAACCTTTGCGCCAATGTTCACTCATGCGCCCGTCTTGTGGCACATCAACGCATGCTCCATGCGTTCGTCTGATTGCACCCATTGTTCAGCTTATGCGCCCGTTTTGTGACACATCAATGCATGTCCCATGCGTTCGCCTGATTGCGCCCACTGTCCAGCTTATGCGCCCATCTTGTGGCACATTAACGCATGTCCCATGCATTCGTCTGATTGCGCCCATAAACTCTAATGCAACCTTGCGCCTAACACCTTGTATGCTAGCCTACAGGATCCAATGCCCACACAACACTTGCGCTTACGGCTTCAATATGCGTTGCATGGTCTAATGCTTCTCAGCGCATCTTTGCGCCAATTCAACCTCCAACGCATGCGCTTAACATCATCGTTAAGCCCTTTAAGCTGCTTGATTGTTCAACCCAAGCAGCTGTCTGCTTGCTCAAGATTTCAGATTTAACTTTCAATTTTAATAACAATTTTTCCAGGCCTTTTCTCAATAAATTCCCTTCTACAAACATTCTCTAAAATTTCTTAGCAAGCTTAACTTAAAATTTCAGCTTAGAATTCCTCGTGGTTGTACGGGAACCCTCAAATTATCAAGACTGGCCCAACTTACCCGAGAATTCGACCTCCAGCCGGATTCTTCATACTCCAGCTTGATTCCGCTAGAATATTCCTCCGGCATTTCAACCTTAGCAACTAGACATACTCAGGGTTTGAATGGCTTTGGAATTACTTCATTTTCACGAGAGAACTTCACCCAACCTCCGTTTGAAGTCGAGTTTCCATTTTAAAACTAACAGCTGTATGTTCTCTTTTTAACATCAAGTTGTCACCTCATTCTTAAAGGATAATATCAAACCTGAGTATGACAGCTGGCTTAGCTTATCAATTACCAAGATGATCTTTCCCTTTTGATTATCGACGCAAGGGTTAGCTCCCTAGCCAACGCTTGCAACGTCTAGCTCGTCGTCTAGTACTGTTGTCACTTAGTGTCACAATCGCTCTTTCGAAAGCTTCTTTTAGCTATTGTGCGGCACTTGTTCCCGCTCACGAACAAGTCAGCCAACTTGAATACGGACTGCTGATGGCACACCGAGTGCCTCTCGCAACCTCCACCCCCGTTTTAGGGAAAACGGTTTTAGAAAACGGGTTTGGAGAAAAGGTTTTCGTAAGAAGTTTTTGTGAGTGTGAATAAATAAAGAAAGATTATAGTAGACTAGAAAGCAATAAGCAACAACAACAGCTTTATAGAGTACTACTCCGGGTATGAGGAAGTGATGGTTAGTCTTATATCCATATAGTGCATTCTGAACAAAAAGCCAACTAGCGCCCTTGCATATGCAAAAGTGCGAGTGGTCACTTACAATGAAAATGTAAAGAAAGCAAGCCAACTAAGCTAATACAATACAAGATATGAAAGTATGCTAGAAGGGGATTGGATCGGGCATTCGGCCATGGGCAACAGGCCCTGAACAAGCATGACCGTGACATTCTCCCCCACTTAATTGGTTGACGTCCCCGTCAACTGACCTTGTTCAAAATCTGCGATGGCTGGAGCTGCATTCTTCAAATCT
>NC_052350.1:2835185-2838970 GCF_009727055.1 Benincasa hispida | reverse complement strand
AAATCATCCATCTGGACAATCACAAAAGTCAACGAAGCCCTTCCAGTCTCCTAACTTCACCGGAGTTCTCTTCGCTATCCCCGTAATCGGTAGGTTGCGGAATTCACGGCTTTCATCTTCCCTGCATCTCTTTCCCAAAGTTAAGTTCAGGCGGCGAGCTTCTGTTCAGCCATGAATTATGGGTGGCCCAGAGTCAACCATAGTGTTCTTGGCCGATCTTTGGTTGACCCAAGCGTCCACATACATGAGTTCTTTTTTCTAGTGGCTCCGTCGCCTTTCCCATTTCTTCTGGAGCGCAGATAAGAATTTCAATGCCCCCATCCTGGGATTCTCAATTTCTGCAGCTGGCTCGAGTACCGTCTCCTCCAGTTCAGCCTTGTCTTCGGAGGTAGAGGCTAACGTGGCTTGAAAAGCATTGAACGCGTTCGATTGGACATTCACCCGCCCTATGTGGCCCTCTACATATGAAACAAGATAGGGGCGATTGTAATTGTTTATGCTGTTGCGGCGGCCCCCGCCAGTTGTTTCCTGATCTCGTTGGGATGATTTACAGTCCCCCCTGTGTTCTGGTCTCCTCCCCAGGTCTGGGAGGACTGGAACGGCTGTTTCTGTTTCCCCCATTTGAGAAAGTTGACTGCTTCCTCACATCTTGTGAGTCAGTGCTAAGGTCGTATAGCCGTTCAGTTGCCACATAGGCAGAGGGGAGATCCTGTACTATCTGTTCATATAGTTTTAATTTCGCCCACGTTTCAGCCCTTCAACAAAGCAAAAGACCTTGTCTTTTCAGACATATTTCATATGTCCAACATGAGTCCTGCAAACTGTTTTACGTAGTCCCTGATGTTACCTGTTTGCTTTAGCTCTCGAGTTTTCGTCGAGCCAAGATCTCGACATTTTCAGGGAGAACTGCGAGCGAAGTTCTTGTTTCAATCTATCCCAAGTATCAATAGTGCATCGTCCTTCCTGTATGTCTATAATCATGATCTCCACCACAGTTTTGCATCTTCAGCTAGATGCATCGTTGCTAGTGTGACTTTCGACTCTTCAGTCACTGTGTTCGTCGCCTTTAAGTATTGCTCAAGGTCGAAGATAAAATTTTCCAGGGCTTTCGCTTCTCGCACCCTATAGAAAGGTTTCGGTTCTGGGATTTTTATTCTGCTTAATGCCATTGCTCCCCTATATGGGGCTTGGTTCCCTACCGCTTGGATGGTGAGATTCACCCTAACACTCACATCCGCTATCTCGGCTCTGACGGACGTCAAGGGCCGACCGAAAGTCTTCAGACAAATCGGTTACCATCTGAAGTATTGCTTTTTGGGAGCTGTCCAGCTCTTCGACACGCTAGTACTAACAGCTACTATGTTCTCTTTTTAACATTAAGTTGTCACCTCATTTTTAAAGGATAATATCAAACCTGAGTATGACAGCTGGCTTAGCTTATCAATTACCAAGATGATCTTTCCCTTTTGATTATCGATGCAAGGGTTAGCTCCCTAGCCAACACTTGCAACGTCTAGCTCGTCGTCTAGTACTATTGTCGCTTAGTGTCACAATCGCTCTTTCAGAAGCTTCTCTTAGCGATTGTGCGGCACTTGTTCCCGTTCACGAAAAATCCAGCCAACTCGAATACGGATTGTCGATGGCACACCGAGTGCCTCTCGTAACCTCCACCCCCATTTTAGGGAAAACGGGTTTGGAGAAAAGGTTTTCGTAAAAAGTTTTTGTGAGTGTGAATAAAGAAAGAAAGATTGTAGTAGACTAGAAAGCAATAAGCAACAACAACAGCTTTATAGAGTACTACTCCGGGTATGAGGAAGTGATGGTTAGTCTTATCCTCATATAGTGCATTCTGAACAAAAAGCCAACTGGCACCCTTGCATATACAAAAGTGCAAGTGGTCACTTACAATGAAAATGTAAAGAAAGCATGCTAATTAAGCTAATACAATACAAGATATGAAAGTAGGCTAGAAGGGGGTTGGATCGGGCATGCGGCCATGGGCAACAGGCCCTGGACAAGCATGACCGTGACACTTAGCACCAGTGCATAGTGTTACTGCATGACACCATTGCGTAGCGTTGCTGCATACCATCGGGTAGCATTGCCGCACACCATCGGGTAGCATTGCCGCATACCATCGCGTGGCATTGCTGCTTTTACTACCCGATCAACCAGTGTCTATGTCCGCGTAACTTGAGGCTACCGCACGCTTTGCCAACCTCTCGTGACATAGGCTGCCGCATGTCTTATCAACGCATCATGCCTTTCAACTCATACATTCATCCTTAGTACCAACACATAGCTTATCCTTGCCTTTAACACTTAGCCTCTACAAGTCTTGGTTGCTACACACGCAACCTCATGCGTTCACACTTCTCCATCAACGCATGCCTACACTTTGCTTCCATACTTAGCCAATTTTCACTTGTTATATTATCTAAAACTCACCTAACTAAGTATTTATAATACTTAGAATTTTCTTCCTTCATCTTCCTACTTTCTTTACCTTCTTCCATAATTCTACTTAACACGCTTGTTACTCACTTTTGTAGGAAAAATGGAGTACGGGGTTTACAGGTTGACTGTAGCTAATTTGAAGTTTTGAAATAGTTTTTACTGTAGCAAGTTGTGGTTATTATATTTTGATCATAATCCTTACCCCAAATGCCCCTTTAGTATTTGTTTTAGGTGATTAAAACCTAAAATTTTATACTTAACAAGAGGGGGGAATATATTTGTATATGCTTTTTGTACTAGCTAATTATTTTCTAGAAATTGGATATAATATTAAACTTAAAAAAGATACTTGCTATACATGATCAATGCAAAATAATAATAATAATAATAATAAATCACTTCAAAACATAATTTTGAAATTCAAAATCAATTTGAGGAAATGAAATTTCCATTTAAAAGTATAACTTAAACATTACATTGATTTTAAGTTATCACATTCATGTTTTAAAGTAATTTAAATATGACAAAAGTGACTTAAAAAAAAGAGTAAAATGCTTATATGTTAATATCACACTTATTATATACATATATAATTTATAAAAATATCTATTAACATTCCCATTTTATTTGTATTTATAATTTTTTAATAATATTTGACATAGAGATTTTGTTTTATCGATATTTTCCCAAACATGAATAGTTACTAAAATGTGTTTGTATTACATATTTATAAACAATAGAAAAATAACACTAGCTATCGGCCACATATTTAGTTGAATTTCTATGTTTTTATTTGATTAAAATAAATATGGTGAATATAAAAATGTCCAAATGTGCAATCCTCGTCAACAACACGCAAGCATTTGTAAAAGAGCATAATGTGTAGACCACATGGTGTCCTAGGCCTTGCTCTCTAGTCCCTTTTTTTAATTTCGAAATTTTGGTGCATTTCCCTAACCTTCATTTTCTCTCTGTGAATCGTTTTGATGGCATATATTGTATAATAAATATAGACATTAAATATTTGAAATAATAAATATTTAAGATTATAAAATATATGTGTTTAAATATATAGAATAATCAATAATATTTAAAAATTAAATGTATATGTTTGGTTTACATATTCTTGTTATTGGAATTTACAGTTTTTGTGGACGAATAAGTTTATGAAGTTAACCGAAGGTTAAAAATGATTAGTAAAACTATTTATACAATTATAATAGACAAATTATTTCAAATGATAAAACTATTGAAAATATTTATAAGATATAGATAGTTCTAAAATTTTAGAATATTTTATAAATATTTTGATTCATTTTTCTATATTT
>NC_052350.1:2489509-2510181 GCF_009727055.1 Benincasa hispida | reverse complement strand
AACATATACATCATAGTCCTACTATGAGTAAGACACCTCTCGAGCCATGAGAAAGATTGTGGCGCCACATCGTTCAAGCCCCAAAATCAGCCCTTAAGGAAGCAATCTATCTACTTACCCCTACTTCGGGGAAGAAGTGAATTTCATTTTGTGTAGCTGAGTTCCTAACTACTTAGCTTAAGGTCATGTTACTTATGGTCATTTTTAGTGAAGTGAAGTCTCTATCATGAACAACGTTATATAACGGAGCGACTATACACTTCATGGTCCGGTCTTAAACAAACTCTTTTGTATAGGACACCCTCACTCGCATGTCTCCACATGAATGATTAAGATCAGACCATCTGTAGTACGTCACAACACTTATAACTATCTACAAAGCGGGCCGCATCCGTAATGTCATCAAGATCAGGTTTCCCTCCTATATCCATATACTACAGACCATTTTGGTTATCACTTAAGGCATGATCCACCTATATGTCTCCACATACATGCTTAAGTATACAACGAAAACCAGGGATCTTAGTTTATTGGTTTGTGGTAAAGTAAATAAAACATCTCATGTTTTCATAGACGATAGTGAAAAAAAATATCTCATATTATTATATCACAAGCGTTTATTCAATACAAATGTTTACAAACTACAGGACCACTAGAAAAAATTCGGGCTTTAATGTCGGTTGAACAACCGACATTAAAGATAGTGTTATTAAAGCCCTTTAATGTCGGTTGCCTTTAATGTCGGTTTTAAATCGACATTAAAGGGCTTCAATAACACAGCCTTCAATGTCGGTTGCAACCGACATTAAAAGAACTTCAGTGAAATTTCCAACCGACATAAAGCCTCTTGGTTTTTTTTAATTATAATCGACATTGAAGCCAGAATCTGTCCCTTGTTTTTAAAATTCTGTTGCCGAATCCATTTTTTTTGTCAAAAAGTATAACATGACACATCATCATTGAACGTTGTGGCTATGACATATTATTCATGTATGGATTGTAAATCTATTACATTTAATCCACAAATTCTGCCATAAATTATTAATTTAAAAAAAAGGCTGTACAATAATTTAGGCCTTGAAAACACAAATTATAAGTAATACAAAAATTATGATTTTACAAACATTATGAGATTACTGTCTCTCTCCACTTGGTAAGTATGGATCCCTTCATAATTCTTCTTGAACCAACCCCCTAGCTTCAGCAGTGTCTGGTTATAGGCATCTTTGTCTGACCACTGTTGTTCAAAGGATTACAAACAAAAAAGGTTTAAGACAAAGGATTGAAAGTGAAAATGTGATAAGAATTCATATTCAACTAACCGCGTATATTGGGAATGGGCATAAATGGTACATTAGAGGCAAAATTCTTGTAGTGAATGTGTTGGATCTAAAGTTCCCTAAGAAAAAGCATAAAGAGATTGCGATACCAAATCTTTACTCCTTTGTTGCAACTGCAAAACAAGAAAACACAATAGTTGAATAAATGAGAGAATCTTCTTTTTCAAGATCTTGAAGAAGAGAAGCTTGGTTACAAGATATGAGATACGAAGACGATGGAAAATTTTTGGCAGCATAACGATGCTACCACAACAAAACCAAAAATTTACCTTGACCCCGTTCAAAGAAACACACTCCCAAAAATATTTCACAACCACTTGTTCTCAACAGAACTATCAGAATTCTCAAAAAATAAATATTCAAGAACACATACATCAATAAGCAAATTTAGCTCACAATGTACTTCAAATCTCAAAAGTTGTCACAAAAACTACCATAGAGCATGAATAACCCACAAACTACCATAGTGTAACCCACAAACTCAAGCACCTTAAATCAAATCTAAACTACAAATAAATAGTATCCATGAGTCATAAACGGGTGTTACATTCTAATCCAATATGGTCCAAAGAACAAAATCTTCCTTGAGTTGAAGTTAGAGAAAGTTGATTTACACAATATGTCCAATGCCAAAGAGTAAAGTCACCTTTTTCTGAAATGCGTTCCCTTCACCCTGCATTCCATCCAAAGATGAGGAGATTAACCACATGATATAAACATTTTCTTTCATTTCCATTTGTAGGGAGAAAAGTTTTTTTTCACATATGACAACTCAAATAAATCCTTCCATTGACATCATTTTATGAATTCTCTGCACATGCCAAATTTTCATTTTGCACCTAAAAGATAAAGGGTGTATTAGATGCTTCTACTCTTTGAAATTTATTTGTTCTGACCGGAGATTGCCTAATTTTTCTTCTCTATCTCTCCATTTTTCGCCCCCTTTTATATAATTCATATATCAATGTATTCTTTTAAATATGAAGTATCTTAATGTGCTCATTTCCGGTGATTATAAGGCCTCTAGCTTTCACATAACCATGTATGGAGTGTGTAATTACATGTGAATGGAAGTGATCATTTTATCAAAATTTCATGGCCAACACTAAAGTATTCAAACTACTATTTTTTCTGAAAAACTTACATGAGCATAAAATTTATTAAAGTTTGTAAGATTTATAGGATTAGGCAATAAAAGAGTAATCATGGTTTGAGCACATACAATAAAAAAGTAATCATACACCTTTGGAACGTACTTGGGGCATTGCAGAGGCCGAACGGCATGCGGCGAAAAGCAATGGTCCCATATGGGCAGGTGAATGTGGTCTTGTCTTGGTCTTCTGGAGCTATCATAATCTGGTTGTACCCGGCATTTCCATCCAGAAAGCAATAAAAGTCATTTCCAGCTAGATGGTCTAGCATTTGATCAATGAACGGCAGAAGGAAATGATCTTTCTTTGTGGCCGCATTCAGCTTGCGGTAGTCCATGCAAATGCGCCACCCAATGACGGTCCTTTGCGGTATTAATTTANACGGTCTAACATTTGATCAATGAATGGTAGAGGGAAATGATCTTTCTTTGTGGCCGCATTCAGCTTGCGGTAGTCCATGCAAATGCGCCACCCAATGACGGTCCTTTGCGGTATTAATTTATTGTTTTCATTCGGGACTACCGTCATGCCGTTCTTTTTCGGCACACACTGCACGGGGCTGACCGACGTGCTATCTGCTATAGGATAGATGATGCCCGCATCTAACCATTTAATGATCTCCTTTTTAACGACCTCTTTCATCGCAGGGTTGAGTCTGCGTTGATGATCGATCGTTGCTTTGTGGTCCTCTTTAAGACGAATGCGGTGCATACAGTACGCTGGGCTAATTCCTCTTATGTCGACGAGCGTCCAGCTAATTGCTCGCATATGTTTCCTTAGAATGCTCATCAATGCATTCTCCTAGTCTTCGTTCAACTCAGAGGAAATAATAACAGGCAGCTTCTCATTCTGCCCCAAGAATGCGTACTTTAAATGATTCCGCAGGGTCTTTAATTCTAGTGTTGGTGGTTCTACTAGGGATGGTTGCGTTGTTTTTCTTTCTTCTTTTTTTGTTGGCTCTTCTTCTTGATTTGCGATCACCTCCTCTTCCTTGCTTGTTTTTGTCATGATCGCATTACAGGCTGCAACTGATGCACTAGCATCCTTCTCTTCATTCTCTTCATCAAACTATTCTTCTTCAATCGAATTTTGCTCATTATCTGAGTCATGCAGGTCTTCTTCATCCAGAAACTTCATGGCACGAATTATGTTAAACTTGAGCTTCTGTCTGTTGATGCTCAAAGTGATTTCCCCTATATGCACATCAATATGAGCACAACCTATTGATAAAAATGGTCGCCTCAAAATGATGGGCACATCTTTGTCGGCCTCGTAGTCCAAAATGATAAAGTCGGCTGGTAGGATAAATTTGTCAATGGTTATTAGCACGTCCTTCACCTTTCCCTCTGGATGCACCAGAGATCTATTGGCTAGTTAGAGAGTCACCGTTATGGGCACCAGTTGCCCCACATTCAGCTGCCTAAAGATTGACAGAGGCATCAAATTTATGCTGGCTCCCAGGTCACACAAGGCTTGCCCGATGTACAATCCTCCTATGGAGCAAGGAATAGTAAAGCTCCCAGGATCGCTCATCTTTGGTGGAATGATTGATTTTGAACTCTGAGTTAGAGCCACTGTGGCAAAATTACCAGCTTCCCTCTTTTTAGTTATCATATCCTTCAGAAACTTTGCGTAGGCAAGCATTTCATCAATCGCTTCACTGAATGGAATATTAATATGTAATCGTTTAAACATAGACAGAAAGCATTGGTACTGTACCTCTTCATTATTTTTCTTCCTTAGTCTCTGCGGGAAAGTGGGTAACTACACTTTCACGGTCCCTGTCTCAGTTGGCTTTGAAGTCGACGCAACCTCTGGTTCTACTGATTTTTTTTCTTTTTCTTCTTCTTCGGCCACCGCAACTTCAGATTCTTCTGCAATGGGAGCTGCCCGACTAAGCTCCTTCTTTTCTCCCTCCACAGTCTTCCCACTTCGCAATGTCACAACCTAACATTTCTCATCACCTGATCCCCCCCAGGTTGCGTGGGAGTTTTATTGAACTCGGCAGAACCCCTTGCGGTCTACTCTTCAGCTCACTCGCAATCTGGTCCATCTGTAATTCTAGATTGCGAATGGAAGTAGCCTGACTTTGAAGCACAGTTTCGTTTTCTCTATGTATTGCTTCAATAGGCTTTCCAAGGACGAGGATTGCGGTGGTTGTGAGCGACTTTCTTGATTGCTCGTTTGACTATTGTTGCATGGGAAGAATCCTAGTGGCCCTTCTTTCTGTGCCACGAGTTGGAAATTATGTTGTTGATTCTTCCAAGCAAAATTGGGGTGGTTTCTTCACCCAGGGTTGTAGGTATTCGAAAAGGGATTATTTTTTACAAAGTAAACGGATTGTGGATTTTGCGGGCAAGCTTCCATCGTCGTGCCCATCACCGCAAGTCACTCACCTTGCGGTGTTTTGACTGATTGCGTTGATTTGCCCATTTTGCGGTGTTGGGCTGCTAATCGCAATTCCCTGGATTAAGTTCATCATTGCGGTCATCTGATATTGTAGTGAAACAATAGCACCATTACTTGCATCATTGTCTTTGATTCTTAATCTTTTGCCACTCTCTCTCTAATCTTCGTGGTTCTTAGAAATGCGATCCAAGATATTCTTCGCCTCATCATGCGTTTTATCAAGCAGACCACCAGCAGCTACCGCATTGGCAGCGGTCTGCGAAGCGAGATTCATACCATGAAAAAAATTTCCATCTGAAGGCAGTCTGGAAAACCATTGTGTGGACAATCCTTGACCAACCTTTTAAACCTCACCCAGGCATCGCTGAGCGATTCGTCCATGTCTTGTTCAAAATTTGTAATTAGTTTCCTTCGTCTGGCATTCTCAGTAGGTGGAAAGTATTTCTTCATAAACTTCTCCACGACCTATTCCCATAAAGTGATCTCTCCCGGTTCGAGAGAATATGCCCATTTCCTAGCCTGATCAAAAAAAGAAAACGGGAACAAAGTTATTCGAACTTCTTCAGCAGAGATGTTCGGGAACACAAAAGTATTGCAGATTTCAATAAAGCTTAGGAGGTGGGCGTGCGGGTACTCGCCATGCCTTCCTCTGAATTGTCCTACAGTCTGGATCATCTGCAACATCACCGGCTTCATTTCGAATCGGCTTGCGTCGAGGGCAGGTCTCATAATTCCTGGAGAGAAATCATAGAGGTTTGGCGATGCATAGTCCCTAATGAGTCTATTGCAATCGTTTCCCAGCAGGATTGGATTCGCCATGACATTGTCATCATTTGGTGTTCCATTTCCAGGCTGCTCTTCTTTATCTGATTGTGGTTGTTGTTGGCGATTTCTTAGTCTCCGTCTAAACGTTCTCTCAATCTCTAGGTCGTACTTCGCCAGAGATTGAGAGTCTGCAAAGAAATCAGAAAAATTACCGTTAACACACTATTTTACCGAAGTCCCCGGCAACGGCGCCAAAAACTTGGTGCTTGATTTTATGAAGTAAAATTATGGATGATATGCGATGGTGAAATTGCGTTGAGCACTCAAGTTTTCTCAGCGGAATCCAAGTGTCAACTCTACTGAGTTTCCTGGTAAGTCCAAGGTCGGACTCAAGGACTTGGGAAAATAGATTGCGATGGTAATTTTTATGAAAACTTTGCGGTAACCAGTAACTCAATTAATTGTGGGTTTGTTGTTGATTACGTTAATGAAAAATAAACAAATGCGGCAGATTTGATAAAAGTCAGTTGTGTGATAGATGCACTGAGTATGCAGATGAACGGGTTGAGAAGGTCTTTAGCTAGCGTTACGTGGAAATGCATCAGACTATGCGATCATGCTACAACCACGCACAGCAAGTCATTTTCCAATGCAAATGTTGTGCTTCTAAATCTAGGATGCATGTGTTGAATGCAAAAGTGTCCATAGAGCTTATTCCTAAGTCTTTACTCTTTTCCTATGCGATAATACAAAATGCATAAAGGCAAGGTGACCGCATACAATCATATCCTATCTCTAGGATGCATGCGATACGTTAATAGCAAATAGTGCTTATTCCTAAGCTTCTATCTCTTGATTATGCGTTCTAATCTGACTCTCCCGAGCCTAGATTCTAACCTAAACTTCCTAAGCCTAGATCCTGTCCTTAGACTACCCTCTCGAGTATCTCTAATGGACGAATGAAGCATACATAATACAAGATAATCGCATAGAATGAAGATTCCCTAGTTGTGCTAGCTAAATGCTTCTCAACCCATTCAACTGATTTAGCTACTCATGCGTAAATAAGAGAGAGTGAAAAGATATAGAGAAGTAGATTCCATTTCAATAAATGAGCGGAGTACAAAATAACAATGGAAGTTAAAGGTAGAGAGTCTGGTAGCAATTCCTTGTTGATCGAGGCTTTTACACTGTAAATCTCTATTTGGTTCCAAAGATGTTCCTGCTTCCGCAAGCGTCGGCCCTCTCTCTGTCCTTGAAGCTTTCGGCGTTCTCTCAAGCATACCAGAATGATCTGTCAGCACAACCTCCTCTCTCGCGTCCGCCTTAAAATAAAGAGAAACTATGAATAAGGACGTACGAACCGAACATATGAAATTTCAAAGTCGTGAACCCTTTTATGAAGGATGTCTTTGGTATTTATAGAACATCTAGGGTGAACGGCGGCTTCTCTCTCATGATTGCACAGATGGGACGACTTTAATTCCCCTAACTGATGGGCCGAATATTTGTCACCGAAAAGCTGAATTTACTTGTATCGTTAGCGGCTGTCAACTTAATTCGGATTCGATTATCATCAGCGTTCTGTCCCATCGCGAATAATATTTGCGGCAATCCTTCTCGGACGAATATTTGCGAACACGATCATCGCAAAGCCTTGCGGTAATGCTGTGCTCGACCAATGATTTCCTATGATCGCAATTTCCGCCTTGTGTCATCACATATTCTGCGCAAAAATACAAAAATCAACTGTTCTAATGCGATGAACGCATGCAACCGCAATATTATGAATCTGATGCTTTTTGGACGTAATTTAATATGTTTTATCAACGCAATCCATCATTGTTTAAGAACTTAGCACTATGATAACATGCATTTCTGCCTGTTATCACACCCCCAAATTTAAACAATGCTTGTCCTCAAGCATAAGCTAAAGATTTCTTTTAGCAAATCGATCGAAATGTTCTTTTCCTAGATTTCTCAAGGATATTTCGTTCAAATCCTATATACCAAAATTTCCTTAAGTCTTATTCAAATCTCTTCTTAAAATATTTCTAAGATCTAGGGACTACAAGCTTAACCTTCAAAAGGACTTTACTAATTTTCGGAACATCGCATGATTTATTTCAAAAAGAAAACTTTCGACCAGGGTGTCAAATGATTTTTTCCTTGCATATTTCTTAACATTATTATTTTTCTCTAACCTTGCGTTGATCCAAGTGTCTTGCCTTCGTTTTGGCTTGCCCCCACGTGTGTCATGCGGACATCCAACTATGAGCAATGCGCTCTTTCTTAGACTAAACTCATACCTTTTTGGCAGCGGAGTTGCGGTCATTTATTTATGCGTTAATCCCGGTGACTTACTTTCATTTTGGCTTGCCCCCACGTGTGTCATGCGGACATCCAACTACGGGTAAGTTCCTTTCACAACTTAACTCTTATCAACATAGGTTTTCCCATTGCGTTGACAGTGGAGTTGTTATTCTCAAAACTTTCCATTTTTTTGTTTTTTTTTTAAAATAGCACGGTCGAAAATAAATACCTCACCCCTAAATTTAAAATGCGGCAATATCCTCATTGTCAAAAGATTGAAATAAGTCATGCGATGTTCTTAGAAAGTTTCGTAAAGAGAGTTGGAAAGAAAGCTAGCAAACCCCTAACTTCTAGAAATATCTCATGAGATGACTATCTTAAAGTTAAGATGACTCTAGTATATACGAAAGAAATAGAAGTATGTTTTTCATCATTAAAATCATAATTGGCAAAGAGACAGCATGCGGTAACTTTACTAAATTTATCCATGTCAAATGATTGTGGTAATCAAAGAGGATGCGGTGATAAGACTTTTAAAACTAAAATGTGATGCGATAGCGCGAAATTTGAAAAAAGAATAACAAAGAATACACCCCCAAATTTGCATTGTCACCCGCATTGTGTATTAACGCATCCATCTTTACGGCGATCTCTCTTCTTTGGATTGCGGTGATGGAGTGAGATAAGTTGCTTCTACGAAAAAAAAAATAGAAGTATGTTCTGGTGAACAGAGGCTGAGAAATTGAAAAAAAAAAAAAAAGGGAAACCACGCTGACGTCATCAGAAAGGTTGACATCGACAGAGACATGGTTTAAGATGTTGGGTCCGACTCTATGTTGTTTTGGCTTGGTTCGCATTTTTGGTGTCTAGTTTGAGGCGATTCGAGTTAGTCTAGTCCAGTTTTAGAGCAACAGAAGCTTATTTTAGGATAAGTTAGCATGATTATTGTAATTTAATTTCTTTATTTATCCTAGGGGCCAAAATTACCAGTTCATTTGCTATTTAATTGTTTTATGGATGTCATTTAGATAAATCCCACTATAAGTTAAGCATGTTCATGCATTTTAATATACTATAAGCGTTATAATGTATGGTATTAATTTATGATATATATTTAATTTCATGAGTAATTTAATGTAATTGTTATCTTAAATTAATGAAATTAATAAAGCATGAAGCATGTGATTACTCAGTTTAAATATAAAAGTTATATTTAATTGAATATCTTGAGCATGCTTGTTTGATCTTCATGATTGGCTATAATATAAAGTATTATGTTAATAAATTATGAAAGTCAAAGATGCATTGAGCATGAAACATCCATAGTATAAATATAAATATTATATTTTTCATGCAATGCATATAGTATGAATTATTTAATTAATTAGAATATGAATGTTAATTAAATTAAACCATAGAGAACATGATTATAGGGCTACTCATTAAAATTTGAAAAGGCTTTTAAATTTAGTGATTATAAATTGTCAATCTATAATCAAGAACTGCATGCAAACATAGAATCATAGGATAATTGATTCATTTTAAATTGTTTAAAATTAATTAAACCTAAGATCATTTTAATTCTAATAGGATTAGAATTATTTCTTACTTAGTTTTAATGAACTAAGTAGGAAAAACATTACTATGATTATAAGGAAACTCTACCGATTAGGTTCTGTCTAGGCTAGAGATATTTATGTTGACAGTTTACGGAACACCTTCTACCTAGGAACTGACTGGAACTTGAGTTGAATTAATCATAGTTTATTGTTAGCATACAATGTCACTAGGTTAATTAAAAGGGTTTATTCACCTAGAAAATAGTGTAAAGATCTTTTTTTAAGAGTTATAATAGACAGACTTAGATAGATTGACTTAGCCGAATTTATCTAAGTTAAATAACCCTAAAATACGATAAGACACTTTAATGGGAGGAAAAGTACAAAATAAGATAAATATCAAGTTTTTCTCCTATGTTTCTGTGTGTTCACAACGTGAGATCCATGCTCAATTTCGTGTCTCCTTGGGTATGACATCCCTTCAGAAAGTGTTTGCATGGATCAATAACAAGGTGAATGGGGAAAGTATCTATAGTAAGTGAGAGCGGGACGCGTGTCAACGTACCCTTCGGTCGCCACCTCTAGGTCACACTGTGAGATTTCCATGATCTGCCTGCATGTTGTTATGGAGCAACCATCCCTTCGGAGGGCCTCATCATAGGATTTGGCACACGGTGAACTCCTGAAAAGGATAGGGTCACCTAGGTTAATTACCAACAGTGGTATTTCATAATGGTATCCTGTTGATGCGTACCTCTAGGATCTGATGGTGAGAATATTACATTTACGGGGATAGTTAAGAGTTAACAAATCCTTTACCGAACAACGGTGGCTAGTGTCTATAGGAATATGAGTTATTATATTATTATCATTAACTGAGAGCTGCCTCATTTTAGAGGAGAAGTGCCTGATCATCCTTTGGTGGCTGCTGCACTAAACCCCTAAAGCATCGTTGCAAAAACTAAACCAATAGTTTATTAGGGTTCTATGGTTGTTTGTTTTTGCTAAATTGATTGGATGGTTTGCAATTGTTTGCTTGTATGATGGGTTAAGACAAATATAACTAATACAGTCAATGTTTGTTTTTTATTTTCAGCAATGTCTTCCTCAATAATTGTACTTCTTAAAAATGAAAAACTTACTGGTGAAAATTACTCTACGTGGAATCCCATATGAATATGATTTGTTGTTTGTCTTATCAGAGGATTGTCCTCTGACCCCTGCTCGTAGTGCATCCCAGGCTACGAAGGATGCTTATGACCAAGGGATAAAAGCCAACAAAAAGGTCCGCGCCTACATCTTGGCGAGCTTATCTGAAGTTCTGTCCAAGAAGCATGAGGTTATGGTAACTGCCAGAGAGATTATGGAATCTCTCCAGGAGATGTTTAGACAATAGTCCTATTAGCTCCACCATGATACATTCAAATACATTTACAACTGCCGCATGAAAGAGGGCACATCTGTTCAGGAAAATTTCCTAGACATGATGGTCCAATTTAATGTGGCAGAGGCAAATGAAGTAGTCATAGACGAGAGCATTCAGGTTGCGTTCATAATGGAATTTCTTCTAAAGAGTTTTCTACAATTTCACAACAATCCGTTGATAACCTGACTAGTCTCCTTAATGAGCTACAGACTTATCAATCTCTTATGAAAAATAAGGGACTGGTTGAAGGAGAGGCAAATGTTTTTCATTCCAAACGGAAGTTCTAGAAAGGTTGATCTTCTGGAACTAGGAACTAAAGAGAAGGCTTCTACCGCTGTTGTAAAAGAAAAGGGAAAGACCAAGATGGCCGATAAGGATTGGTGTTTCCACTACAATGTGGATGGACATAGGAAGAAGAACTGCCCTAAGTACCTCATTGAGAAAAAGAATGAAAAACAAGGTAAATACGATTTACTTGTTTTAGAAACGTGTCTTGTGGAACATGATGAGTGTGCTTGGATATTGATTCGAGAGCAACTAATCATGTTTTTTCTTACTTTACAGGGAAATAGTTCCTTTTAGCAACTGGAAGAAGGTGAAATGACACTCAGGGTCGGAACGGGAGACATCATTTTAGCCAATGCAATGGGAGCTGCAAAATTATTTTTTAGAGATAGATTTATTTTTCTTAAGGATTTATACATTGTACCAAGAATTAAGAGAAATTTAGTTTCTATCTCTTGTCTGCTTGAACAATCTTACATTGTAAATTTTCAAAGTAATGAAGCGTTGATTCTTAAGAATGGTGTACTTATATGTTTAGCTAGATTAGAAAAAAAACTTGTATGTATTAAGACCAAGCAAAGCAAAACAAATTTTAAATCATGAGATGTTTAAAACTGTCAAAACTCAAAGTAAAAGGCAACGTATTTCTCCTAAAAGTAACAACACCTATCTTTGGCACTTAAGACTAGGTCACATAAACCTCGATAGAATTGGGTGTTTGGTAAAGAATGGACTTCTAAATGAGTTAGAAGATGGTCCATTACCACCATGTGAATTGTGTCTTAAGGGAAAAATGACCAAAAGATCGTTTAGTGGAAAAGGTTATAGGGCCAAAGAATGCTTAGAATTAATACATTCAGATTTTTGTGGTCCAATTAATGTAAAATCTCGAGAAGGATACAAATATTTCATCAATTTTATAGATGATTATTCGAGGTATGGTTACTTATATCCAGTAAGGTATGAGTCTAAAGCTCTTGAAAAGTTCAAGAAGTTTAAGGCTGAGGTTGAAAACTTATTAGGTAAAACAATTAAAACACTTTGATTTGATCGAGGTGGAGAGTATATGGATAAAAAAATTATAGGGCTATATGATAGAATATGGAATCCTATCCCAACTTTCAGCTCCTAGAACATCTCAGCAAAATGGTATATCAAAAAGGAGAAATAGAATCTTGTTAGACATGGTTCATTCGATGATGAGCTATGCTCAGTTGCCTAGCTCTTTTTGGGGTATACAGTAAAGACTGCAGCTCACATCCTGAACAATGTTCCCTCGAAAAGTGTTTCTAAAACACCTTTCGAGTTATATAAAGGGTGTAAACCTAGTTTGTGCTACTTTAGAATCTGGGGTTGTTCGTACTTGTGACAAATACTAAGAAACTGGAACCCCGTTTAAGGTTGTGCCAATTTGTTGGTTACCCAAAAGAAACAAGGTGGTCTTTTCTATGACCCATAATAAAATAAGGTGTTTGTATTGACAAACGCTACTTCCTTGGAGGAAGACCACATGAAGGATCACAAACCACGTAGTAAGTTAGTATTAGAAGCTATTGAAGAATCAACAAGAGTTGTTGATGAAGTTGGTCCTTTAACAAGAGTTGATGAAGGAGTTAGTTCTTCAAGTCTATCTCATATTTCTCAATTGTTGAGAGTGCCTCGACGTAGTGGGAAAGTTGTATCACAACCTAAACGCTACTTGGGTTTAACTAAAACTCAGGTCATCAAACCCGATGATGGCGTTGAGGATCCATTGTCATATAGACAGGCAATGAATGACGTAAACAAGAACCAATTGGTCAAAGCCATAGACCTTGAAATGAAGTCAATGTACTTCAACTCAGTATGGGAGCTTGTAGATTACCTGAAAAGAAAAAAACCATAGGGTGCAAATGGATCTATAAGAGAAAGAAAGATGCAGTTTAAAAGGTATAGACCTTCAAAGCTAGACTCATAGCAAAGGGTTATACCCAAAGAGAAGGGGTTAACTATGAGGAAACCTTTTCTCCTGTTGTTATGTTAAAATCTATAAAAATTCTCTTGTCCATAGCCATATATTATGTCTATGAAATATGGAAAATGGACGTCAAAACTGCCTTTTTTAATGGTAATCTTGAAGAGAATATCTTTATGTCTCAACCCAAAGGATTCATAGTCCAAGGTCAAAAGCATAAGGTTTGCAAGCTGAATAAATCCATATATAGGTTGAAACAAGTGTCCAGATCTTGGAACATTAGATTTGATACTGCGATCAAATCTTTTGGTTTTGACCAAAATATTGATGAGCATTGTGTATACCAGAAGATCAATAAGAATAAAGTAGTTTTTCTAGTACTTTATGTAGACGATATTCTACTCATTTTGAATGATGTAGGATACCTTACTGAAGTGAAAAACTAGCTAGCGACCCAATTCCAAATGAAAGATTTGAGAAAGGGACAGTATGTTCTTGGGATCAAAATCATTAGGAATCGTAAGAACAAAACATCAGCATTGTCTCAAGCAACGTATATCAACAAAATGTTGGCTCGATAATTTATGGAAAACTCCAAGAAGGGTTTATTGCCTTTCAAGCATGGAGTTCACTTGTAGCAGTAGGGTCTAATGGGACCCTTTTTTCCACAGAAGTGACAGATTCACTACTTTCTTCTTGACTAATTCTTGCTTTGAAATTGACTGGAACATAATTTCATTTTGGGAGCAAGACCGAGTGGGGAGCTGGGAACATAATTTCACGATATGGAATTCACTACTTCCCGACTTTAGGGTAAGTAGATGAGTGTTCCCTTAAGTAGTGTCTCTAGAACTTGGACAAAGGGACTTGCCCTCTAACTGGCCCGAGAGGGGTTTCTGTTTAATGGTTGGATCTTAAACAGGTTGTTCATTAGAGGACAAATGGTACTTAAGGATACAGAGTTAGTTCAGGGGTAAATCGGTAATTTGACCTAACTGATATTACGAACACTCGTGAAGGACTAACTTGCTGTCATTGGTTTATACCCATGGATACAGAAATATATATGCAATGAGAATAGTACAATTATAGGTCTTTAGTGGAGTGTACCTACAGTTAACGAATATTAATTAATTGGTTAATGAGTTTAGGTAATTAATCTCATATCGTTGGAGCTTCTGATTTGTAGGTCCATGAGTTTCCCTTCCTAGCTCATAAAGGGAATTGAGGTAACTATGCTTTGAATAGAATTTGAAATGTTCAAATTCACTTAGGAAAATAATATAATGTATAATGATACATTGTAATATAAAATTTATATTTTGATTAAACTTTAAAATATAAATTTATTTTTGGATATAATTCAAAATTAATTTATGTGATAAATAAATATTTGAAGGAGTTCAATATTAATGAATTAGATTCATAATGAAACTATAGGTTAAAATTAATGTGTATTTAATGCACAATAAAACTATAGGTTATGAGAGAAATACAATTGAATATGATTCAAATGTAAGCCAAATTAAATATTTGATATTTAATTTGGAGATAATTTAATTAGAGAATTAAATACCTATTTAATTTATTTTAATTTAGTTTAATTTAATTATTGAATGAAAACTACAGATTATGTGAGAGATGTTCCATTTAATATGATTTAAATGAAATTATTAATTAATTAATTAATTTAATTAACTAATTAAATAAGATAAATCCCACGTAGGGTAGTTATATAAAAACATGAGTGGTTCCACATTTCTCTCCATCTCTATCTCGGTTGATTAAAAAAATTGGTTTTGATCACAGAGGAAAAACAATGGCCTTTTTACTTCTCTCAAAGAAAAATTCTCCTTCTTCCTTTCTTTTTCCCAATTCAATTGGTTCCCACAAATAAGAAATTACCAAAGGTTTCTCAGAGGATAGGAAGATTGCTCTTTTGGTGGTATTCTAAAATTCCAATTGAAGAAACTGATTCTCACTTGGCTCTACAAAGGTAAAGGTTTTCTATCCTTTTCTGTGATTTTTAAGCATGCTTAACCTATGTTCTAATTTTATAGTAGGCCAATTTTTGTTTTTCTTTGGTTTTTGTATTATTTCTGAATTTTTCAGTGTATGGGTATTTCAGAAATCCCAAATTAATAATGAGTTTTGAATATGTGCTTTCTACTGTGAAGTGATAGTGCTTTCATCCCTACACAGACAAGGTGAACATAACTCTTATTTTTCCTCTTCAGAAACGTTAGGCATTCCGATTGATAGTTATCAAGTCCTTCACACTCATGGCATTGAAACTGTTTATCTTTGTTCATGTCGTTGCTGTTCAGTTTGTCAGATTCCCTTTTTGTTTGTTGAGTTTGTTGGGCATTTAATCTAGAACTTCTAGGTTTGGCCATTCTTAGGAGTATGAACCAAATTTTCTTTTAAACTTCTTTAGCACTCGAGAGAATTGTTTTGACAACAAAAAGATAGCATCAGCAAGATTTTTTCGAACTCCTCTTTTGGTTCAGATGAGTGCGTCTCAACCGAGGATTGTAAAGTTGTTCCCTTGTTTCTCTTATCGAGCTTATCATCGAGGGACATTTCAAAAGTAAGTAAAGATCCAAACAAATCATCGACCTTCATTTGTGAAACCCGGATTTCAATTTTTCCTACTTAAGCAGGTGGTTAAGGAAATTAACTAGGAGAAAGTCAAATCCTAGGTTGAAGTTAAGGAAATTTCTAAGTGTTGAATAGATTTTCCTTGAGTTAAGCTTTAGTAGATGAAAATTGACTAAGTGTTGGACTAGGCATTGCTATGCATTGGTCATAAGATCTTGGAGAGATTACTTGGGCAAAGGGATAATTGGAAGTAAGAGTAACACATGCCTTGGAGGTTAGACCAACACATTAGACTCAATAGATGCGTTGGAAGAGTTGTGATGGATGTGTTAGTGGAGGTATGTGTTGGTGAAGGAAGGAAAATGGAAGTGATGTGTTGGAAGGTTGGATGGCACAAGGGTAGGCGAGAACACGGGCAAGGCATGCGGCATGCGTCGAGCGCCCATGTACAGCGCACAACCCATGCATCGAGCAGGCCAAGCGTTGCCAAATGCCCAGCCATGCGTCGAGCAGCCTCGGCCAAACGCACAACCATGCATCGAAGCGCCTCGGCCAAACTGCCAAGCGATGCGTCGATGCTAAACGGCCATGCCCATGCGCTGAGCAGCCATGCCAAGCGCATAGCCCATGCGTCGAAGCGCCCTGCTGAGTGGCCGTGCATCGAACACCCCTGCCATACGGCCAAGCATGCCCATGCGTCGAGTGGCCAGCGCCTATGCAGCACACCCATACTTTGAGCAACCAGCGCCTATGCAGCACGTCCATGCATCGAGCGGTTAGCGCCTATGCTAAGCACCATGCGCCCGTGCCAAGCTCTTATACACATCTAGATGTGTATAAGAGACAGCGCCTATGCTAAGCACCATGCGCCCGTGCCAAGCGCACCTACCTAGTGAGCCATGCATCGAGGATGAGCGGCCACCCTATGCATTGGTGATGGTTGGCTCTTGCGATGGCTAAGTTGGATTGCGAGGGTAGTGAGTTGGCTCGCTATGCATGGATTATAGACTATGCGTTGATGGCCTAATATGTGTTGAACATCCAAAGGGTTTGTGGACACATAAGAAGGATGAACTCATGGACGATATCATCCGGACATATGGCTTGTTAGGAAGAATTATTAAGCCTTAAGTAAAAGAGGTGGAAGCATAAGAAGACATACAAAGTTAAGGGCTATGCATTGGTGAAAGGAGAAGAAGACACCTTGGGTTGTGCTGACGCAAGATTGCGTTAATGGTGTAAGGAAGAGACACTTGGTCATGCGGCCAAGTAGGAGGTGTCGGTCGTGGAACAATCTTGGACGCCTATAAATAGGGCCAAGGACTTCAGATGAGAACTCAAATTCTCTTAAAAGAACATAAATAAGAGTGTGTGAGGACTAAGTGGGAGAAGACCATGCGTTGGTAGCAAGGCCATGCGTTGGTCAAGAAGTTCCAAGAGGGGAGATACTGTCGGGCAGAAAAGACGGCAAGTAACATTAATTTGGAACGAGGAGTTCTCCCAGAATACTCTTGAGTTTGGAGTGATTTCAAAGCTATCTGAAAGCTAAAAGAGTCTAGTTTCCATGGTGGGGCTTCCAGAGAAGAAGCTCCAAGGAATCAAGCTGAAAGCTTAGAAAAAGACAGAAGGGTCAGGTTGTCGGGTAAGCTGGGCCAATATTGATGTTTTGAAGATTCCGACTAAACCACGAGGAGTTATGAGCTAAGATTCCTGAGACATTTTAGAGCATATTTTTATAAGGAAGTATCTCTAGATAAAGCCTACAACTATGAGTAATCTGAGCTTTAAATTGAATCTGGATTTTAGGGTTCAAAAGGGAGCCCGAGGTGACAAAGGAACTTCTAGAAAGAAAGGTTCCTAAACGATTAAGGTGAGTGACTAAAATATTTAAAATGTCTTAAGAAACCGTGTGCTAAAGAAATATCTTTCAGATAAAGACAAGTTTTCTAAGTTTTATTAAAGAAAGTCATTGAAGACTAGTTTTACTTAAAATGCGATACCGAAGGACATTTGAGAAGGTATCCTAGTAGCTCGATACTGAAAGACATTTGAGAAGGTATCTGAGCAGAAGTACCCAAGTATAGGGTACTGCTATTTCATAAGAATCAATTTTCTGGTCACTCACTAGGCTTTATAGCTCATGCTTTCCAAATGTTTTTCTTTTTCTTCCCAGGTAGCGGAAGGTGAGGAGTTCCAGGGTGCTTCTAAGGTCAAGGTCTGCCACATGCCACAGTTACACTTCCGGAGGGTTTTACGGTTGTTGTTGTAAACTTTGTTGTTAAGTCTTTAAGTTGTATAAATGTTACATCGTTGTAATAAAATGGGCCTACTTAGATCGTTGTAGTTTGCCTCCTTGACTTAATCAGTTGGTTGTTGAATTTGTTCATTGGTATCAAAGTTGTTTTCGCAAGAGTTATTAGGCAGTAAGTGTCAACCAAAGGGTTGATAACTGCTGCAGTCACGCCATTTCCTAGGCTAAGAGGGTGGTCTGGGGCGGGGTGTGACAACTTGGTATCTGAGCATAAGTTTCTGAGACAATTGAGGAATTAGTTTATACCAGCTTAGTATCAAAGTATAAGTTTTTGGGAAAGTTAAAGGGTGAGTTGATACTAGTTTGGTATCAAAGTATATGTTCTTGAAAACCTGAGGGTTGAGTTTAGTAAAACCAGCGGGAAGTGTGATAGAGTAAAGGTTTAAAGAGAAACCTAAGAGTTAGCCAAAGTGAGATTAAGAGGAATGGTAGAAGTGGCATGACCTAGCAAGCAACCGGATCTGGAACTCACAATGCTAACTGAAGACTTACCAAGGAAGGTAAGTGTGAATTTAAGTTATTCTCAATTAGTATTTGAGATAGAAATGTTTATGTTATAGATAGTTTGGTTCAACATTTAGCTTAGAGATGGCTAGGTAAGGTATCGTTAGACAAACTAAGAAAGTTGATATCAGAGTAGTGCAGTGGAAGCGTGGTAATAGACGAGGTTATAAAAGGTTACGACAGTGGTTGTTGTGAAACCTCAAATCAGAGTTAGTTCGAGTAAATTTCGAGGACGAAATTTTCTTAAGGGGGAAGTAAATGTGAAACCCAGATTTTCATTTTCCCTACTTAAGCAAGTGGTTAAGGAAATTAACTAGGAGAAAGTCAAATCCTATGTTGAAGTGAAGGAAATTTCTAAGTGTTGAATAGATTTTCCTTGAGTTAAGCTTTAGTTGATGAAAATTGACTAAGTGTTGGACTAGGCATTGCTATGCATTAGTCATAAGATCTTGGAGAGATTACTTGGGCAAAGGGAGAATTGGAAGTAAGAGTAACATATGCCTTGGAGGTTAGACTAACACATTAGACTTAATAGATGCGTTGGAAGAGTTGTGATGGATGTGTTGGTGGTGGTATGTGTTGGTGAAGGAAGGAAAATGGAAGTGATGCATTGGAAGGTTGGATGGCACAAGGATAAACAAAGTTAAGGGTTATGCGTTAGTGAAAGGAGAAGAAGACACCTTGGGTTGTGCTAATGCAAGATTGCGTTGATGGTGTAAGGAAGAGACACTTGGTCATGCGGCCAAGTAGGAGGTGTCAGTCGTGGAACATTTTGGACGCCTATAAATAGGACCAAGGACTTCAGATGAGAACTCAAATTCTCTTCAAGGACATAAAGAAGAGTGTGTGAGGACTAAGTGGGAAGAAACCATGCATTGGTAGCAAGGCCATGAGTTGGTCAAGAAGTTCCAAGAGGGGAGTGTTTGTCGGGAGAAAAAGATTAAAAGTAACATCAACTAGGAACGAGAGTTATCCTAGAATACTCGTGAGTTTGGAGTGATTTTAAAGCCATCTGAAAGTTAAAGAGTCTAGTTTTCATGTGGGGCTTTCGAAGAATAAGCTCCCAAGGAATCGGGCTGGAAGCTGAGAAAAAGACAGAAGGGTCAGGCTGTCGGGTAAGCTGGGCCAGTAATTGTGTTTTGAATATTTCAGCTAAACCACGAGGAGTATGAGCTAATATTTTGATGTAAGATTCCTGAGATATAAAAACATGTTTACAGAAGGAAGTATCTTAAAATAAGGTCTAGAACTATGAGTAATCTAAGCTGATATTTGAATCTGAAATTTAGAATTCAAAAAGGGAAACCAAGGAAACCTAAGGAACTTCGGAAAGGAAAGTTCCTAACCAACCAAGGTGAGTGGTTATTGTGTGTTGTATTGTTGATGTAATTTCTATCTATAGGTAAAGATATATAGGGGATAGTGTTAAATTTCCATGATCAGAGATATATGTTTGTCTTGTTATTATACTTGTTAAGATATTGTTTGTATATTTGTTTTGGAAACTGAAATTGTACCTGAGATATATAGTTAGCATGCTTGAAAAGATACTTGGCGGAAAGTATAGTCGGCTTCGATCGGCGGGAAATGATAGTCGGTGACGACCGGCGGGAAAAATAGTCAAGTTACCTAAGCATAGCTAGCGAGAAAATAGTCGATGTGCACATTGGCGGGATAATAGGGTACAGGGAAAGTTTCCACATGAATTATTGATACATTGCTTGAGTATACGTGTGAAAATATCTAGGGAAAATATAGGATCATGCCAGGGATAACAAATGGTAAAGCTGGGGATATTTTTATTATGTGATAACCAGCGGTCAAGCTGGGGTTGTTTGTTTTAACCAGCAGTTGAGCTGGGGATAATCCAGCGGTCTGGCTGGAAGAATAATATTGAACTTGAGGTAATGTACTCATTGATTATGTTATTGATTTCCCAAAAGTATATTTATGTAATCAAAGTTATTGTTTATTTAAAGATACCACTCACTGGGCTTTATAGCTCACGTTTTCCATGTTTATGTTTACTCCCCCCCCCCCACCGGCGAAAGTGA